>NW_026887076.1:0-82487 GCF_032173495.1 Musca vetustissima | reverse complement strand
AATTCGAACCTACACTGATTAAAGAATGTCCCTACAAAATTTCAGGTGAAAATCTCAAGAACTCTTGAAGATATATCCGATTTATTGTGTCAGCATCAAGTGACGGATGAAGGGCTTCTCAAACTTTAAACGCGTTTTTCTCTAAAATTTTTTTTACGAATGGCGGGCACGATAACTCAAAAACTAAGAATCACAGCATAACCCGCAGTGAAGATAATATGAACAAGTAATTAGAAGCACTGTACTGAATATAAGAAATAGTCGGAAAATATATCAAATATGTCAATTTAAGGAAAATGTGCTGTTAACCACTAATCGGACAAGAGGGTGCAACTATTACGAAATATTGCCCAGGCTCGGAATAAAAATCAGCAGAAAGTTGGAATTCCATGGTAGTTGTGTAGGGTATCGTATGGTCGGCTCCGTCCGACTATACCACTCCGCACACTGGTTTTTAAAATGGCGACTCCTTTAGAAGTCCATACTAAATAAAAACGTCTTCAAACGTCATAAAAATATGCATTTAAGGGGACACCCTCCATTCTCGGGGTCAAAATTTTTGTTGATATAATTCGAACCTACACTGATTAAAGAATGTCCCTACAAAATTTCAGGTGAAAATCTCAAGAACTCTTGAAGATATATCCGATTTATTGTGTCAGGATCAAGTGACGGATGAAGGGCTTCTCAAACTTTAAACGCGTTTTTCTCTAAATTTTTTTTTACGAATGGCGGGCACGATAACTCAAAAACTAATAATCTAATCGGTTCCAAATGAACTAGGATAAAGCTAATCGGTGAAGATCTTCCTTATTTTTTAACTTGGTTTTTGGTAAAAAATCGGCGATTTTCCAAAAATATTTTTTCAAAGGTCCGCCATTTTGTTAATTTTAGAGCGAAGTCAATAATCTTAGTTCATACGAGAGCCAGACATGTACTCTTTCTAACACCGTTGGAATTTTCGGATTCCAATGTTCCAGTGAGGAGTTATCATGCCCGCCATCAAAAATAAGGACTTTTCTTTAATCACAAAAAACAACAACAAAACAATTTTTAAATAATATTTCTTCCCTTTTAAATCTTCAAATATATATATATGTGAAAAGTTACAAACCTCAACAAGCATTGGTAGTGATTTACCAGTCCATTGAAAATCTTGACAAAGTAAAATCGAGAATGGGGGGTTCCCTTAAAGCTACTCGTCTTTTTGAAAAATATATTAGAAAAAATACACACTCTAAATGCTTTTTCTTAGAAAATCCTTGCCTCCTTCACGCTTTCTAAAGTCCTTCAGAAAAATATTCTTTAAACACCACGCTTTCTAAAGTCCTTAAGAAAAATACTTTTTCAAATCCACGCCTTCTAAAGTCCTTCAGAATTTTTTTTCTTTGAAATCCACGCCTTCTAAAGCCCTTCAGAAAAATTTTCTTAAAAACCCCACGCCTTTTATAGTTCTTTACAAAACCATTCTTTGAAATGTCATTTAGAAAATATTATTTATAAATCCCCACCTTCAATAGTCTTTCAGATTTTCTTTATACCACGACTTCCTTTAGAAAAATGTTCTTTAAAAAGTTTTGCCTTCCATAGTCCTTTAAAAATCCACACCTTCTATAGGCCTTTAGAAAAATATTCGTTAAAAATCCACACCTTCTATAGGCTTTTAGAACAATATTCTTTAAAAATTCACACCTTCTATAGGCCTTTAGAAAAATTTTCTTTAAAAATCCCACGCCTTCTTTGGTCCTTAAGGAAAATATTCATTAAAAATCCCACGCCATCTATAGTCATATAGAATTTTTTTTTTTTTTTTTTTAAATCGACGTCCATTAAAAAAATTCTGTAAACATCGACACCTTCGATAGTCCTTCAGAAATATGTCAGTAAAAATCCACACCTTCTATAGTCCTCTAGAACATTATTCTTTGAATACCCACGCCATACATAGTCCTTTAGAAAAATATTGTTTAAAAATCCACAATAGTGCTATAGAAAAATATTCTTTAAAAATTCACGAAAGTTCTTTAGAAAAATATTCTCTAAAAATCCACAATAGTATTACGGTTATAGCGGGCATATACTTCATATAATGTTTACGGTATTGCAAATACCACAAAAATCATAATATTCTTTAAAATCTACGCCTTCTAAAGTCCTTCAGAAAAATTTTCTTCAAAATCCACGCCTTTGGAAATTTTTTCTTTAAAAATCCCACGCCTTCTTTAGTTCTTATGAAAAATATTCATTAAAAATCCCATGCCTTCACTAGTCATATAGAAAAAAATTTAAAATCCACGCCTTCTAAAGTCCATTAAAAAAATGTCTGTAAAAATCGACACCTTCGATAGTCCTTCAGAAAAATGTCTGTAAAAATCCACACCTTCTATAGTCCTCAAGAACATATATAGTCCCATATATAGTCCTTCAGAAAAATATTCTTTAAAAATCCACAATAGTTCTTTAGAAAAATATTCTTTAAACATTCACGATAGTTCTGTAGCGATATATTCTCTAAAAATCCACAATAGTATTACGGTTATATAGGGCGTATACTTCACATAATGTTTACGGTATTGCAAATACCACATAAATCATACGCCCACCCCCTACGTACAGTATTGTAAATAAAATCAATTAAAACAGAAATGTTATGATCGGTTGAATACATTATAAAGCACCTATCGTACCTATTCAGAACTCTCGCATATTATCAAGGGTACACAATAAAATATGCCCTTAAGATAAACACTTTAAAAATCATTAATTTTACATTTTACATTTCAAGGTTACAACTATACTTTTATTTCCCCCAAGTGAATAACAACGCTATATATAGTTCTCCTCCCATTTACCTATATTAAAATATTCTTTCATGCGAAAATGATTTAAAGACTTTTGAGTTTACAAATTTCCCAACCGTACATGAATTTTAATTCACACCAAAACCCAAACACACACACAACAATACATATGTTAGAGTTATAAATATTTATATATGTAATTCTCTACAAATGAAAGCAACAACAACAAAAAATTGACCTCATAAATTTTCAAAACATAAAAGTAAAACAAAATGTATGCATCCAAACAATAGTTTATGTTAATGTGTGTACCATTAAAAATCGTAGCGTTACAAATATGCAGATCTATGGTTATATGTGTGTAGAAGTGTTGGAAGTTAGCAACAGCATCTAAATATGTTCGGTTTCTTCTTATGCATACCACTGCCACTAGGTAAAAAAAACAACAACACACCTATACGTTTGGATTCATAAATATAAAAAAGAAACATTCACATCTAAAAAGATTTTTCTTGTTTATGTTGCTCCAGGGATTTTCTAAATAATGTATCGTTTTATATTATTTACAAAAAAAAAAAAAAAAAAAAAAAAAATGTGAAGATTTCAATTTAGATTCGAAGTTTATAAAAGGAATATACGAACAACTTTTTTCGTTTCGTATGCTTCTTTTATTTTATATTTTGAAATTTATTTCCATATCCATATTTTGGTTGATATTTATGTATGTGTCCTTGTGTTTGGGTCCTTCTTTCGAGGTTATGGTTTATAATAGCAGGTGTTAGGTAATACAGACGTCATGACGTCCAATTATATGCCTTTAAAATTGTCATGTTGTATTAAAAGGAATAAGAAATTTCAAAAAAGAAATTAAAGCAGCATGAATGTCTTTCCTCTGGTATACTATTAGAGCGCGGATTTTCTAAACTTTTTTTCTAAATAAATACTATTGAAGACATGCATTTTCTGAAGTTTTGTAAAAATGTGTATTATTTTAGGAATATTATTGTAAAATAATTTTAAAAGCCTGTGGATTTAAAAAAATAACTTGGTAAGGACTTTTAAAGGCGTGGATTATTAAGAATATTTTTATAAAGGACCATAAAAATCGTGAATTGTTAAAGAATAATTTTCTAAAGAACCATAAAAATCGTGCATTTTTAAAGAATATTTTTTCTAAATGACGACGGGGATTTTTTAAGAATATTTTTCTTAATGACTATAAAAGGTGTGGATTTTTAAAGAATATTTTACTAATGGACTGTAGAAGGTGTGGATTGAAGAAAGGTGTGAGATTTTCTAAAGGAAATCTACTGAAGTTGTAGATTTTCATAAAGATCTACTGAAGTTGTGAATTTTCAAAAGGACTTTTGAACAGTTTGTTGTTTTTATACCCTTCACCACACTGTGGTACAGGGTATTATGTCTTTGTACATATGTTTGTAACAGGCAAAAGGAAACGCGTTAGGCACATGGTTCCTTTTGAGAATATGCAATCACTTTCTATGTCGATTTATGCATGTCCGTCCGTCTGTCCATGTTAAATTGTAAACAAAGTAAGGTTACATTTATGATCCGAATTGGATGAAATTTGACATAGGTCACTTATTTGTCCCAAGGACGAACCCTATTGAAAATGAGAAAAATATGAAAGATTTAGATATAGCTCCCATAGATATTCTCGTCCGATTTAATGTAAATGGTGTACTAAAGTCCCTATATATTTTTCGATTTGCACGAAATTTGGCATGGCGTAATGAATTAGGTCTTGAATGATGTGTGTTGAGTTTCCTGAATATCGATCCAGATTTAGATATAGCTCCCATATATATATTTTCGTCCAATTCAATGTAAATGGTGACCCAAAGTCCCTGTATATCTTTCGATTTGCACGAAATTTGGCATAGCGTAATAAATTAAGTCTAGAATGATGTGTGTTGAGTTTCCTGAATATCGGTCCAGATTTAATATAGCTCCCATATATATTTTCCTCCGATTTAATGTAAATGATGCATCAAAGTCAATATATATCTTTCGATTTGCACGGCATAGCGCAATGAATTAGTTCTAAAATGATGTATTTTAAGTGTCGTGAAAATCGGTTCAGATTTAGATATAGCTCCTATATATATTTTCTTCCGATTTTATAAAAATTGTGCATTTAAGACCCAAAGTTTGTCTGATTGTCATACAATTTTGTACAATGAACTGTAGTTAATAATAAGTTAATCGCTGGCAAGTCTCATTGAAATCGGTTCACATTATATATATATATAGCACCTCTATATCTGACCAAATGAAAAATTTAGTGGTTATGGTCCATTAACGTCTGTTAGGATTTATCTGTTGAATATACCCAAAGTGGTGAAGGGTATCATTACTGGTTTCGTTATACCGACAAAAACCATTTACATAGCTGTTAGGCCTATAAAAATGGAGTTGGTTTGAGTGATGAAGAAATTCGTTTTTCAAAGACTTCTGACAAAGAATTTACTTCATACATTGGACGTCACATGACCAACTTTTCCACGGGACTGTCTACCATCAATGTTATGGACCAAATCACGATAAATTCCTGATATTGTCAGGACTTCAAATTCAGTTATAAAAACATTTTGGGCTCGTGGAATTGTATTCGTGTATCTAAAATGTATATTCATATAAATTACCAATATGGGACTCATAATTTATATCTTACCCATAATCGTACCATATATCCTACACATAATATATAACTACAATTATTTATAAATATTTTCCTTGAGCAGTATATCAAACTAATAATGACATTCATATGACACAGTTCACTACAACTCTACTATTGACAGAGCAATGGAAACAAGGAGGCAAAACAAACAAAATAGAAATATCATTTAGTATAGGTGTTGACTTCCACCACCATGTGACAGAAACAGCAGCAACAACAACAACTGCAATACCAGCAACTATATGGCATCAATAAAACAAAATGACAGCTAAATTATGACTCTACAGACACCAAAAGCAAAGGAACAAAAACAAATAAAACATAAAAGAAGCGAATGAAGAAAATAGACAACTTAATACCCCTTCTGCCAATAAGGCAGAGGGGGTGCAAGGAAATTTATTAAGAACATCTACTTTGTCATATAACAAATGAAGTTATGTTCAATGTGATGACAGCTGCTTTTATTCACCTGTCACATATGCTAAACTGTTGATAAAGAAGTGATATTATATAACAGAGAAGAAAAAAATTCTGCCCGATTGTAGTCAAAGACACCAACAATACTATTGACTAGAAAATGGTGGAATTGAAGTTCTAACTGGAAAAAATGTTGAAAGGCAAATGGAAAACATAAATAAAAAAATATAAATAATGAAAAAGGTGGTTGATATTTATTGTAGAACTTCAAAGAAGACATTTTAGTTATGGGGGAGGGAGGGCTTGCACCAAAATGTGTGTACCAATGGGCACTTTAAAAAAAATCGTAGGAAAAGCTTTTTCATCTGTTGCAAAATTTATTACCTTTGTTGCTGTCAGTCTCATAAAATCTATTTTAAATCACTAAATTTAAGAGAACGTAAAATGTCATCTTTCCCCCTCTTGAATTACATCGATACATATGGCTTCTATTTTTGTATGCATATATATCAGCAATTGCTATTGGCACAATATCAGCACAATTCCTTCATATCGAAATTGTTTATGGTATTTTAAAATCATTTATCAGCACCATTTTAATATATGACACCTTTAAATCCATTTATGTATGTATTGGTATGGTCGTTAACGGAAGATAGTAGCATGGAAATATTTTTTTAAGAAGAGTATGACAGAATAAAATATGGAATTTGCAATATAAATTCTTGATATTATTAAAACTGAATACATGCATACATACATATTTCCACCTGTAATATATTCATATTAAAAAATGTTTTATTGGAGTCCTCTTTAAATACCATTGGAAATAAAATTAAAGTAAAGAAGACTTTTGGTTTGTATATTTATTCAGAATTTATATAGCTCTAAAAACAATAATTCAACACATTATTACATCTTATTACACTGAATCCTAAGAAAAATGCGAACAAAGCGATCAACGTCTGGGTCGAGTTAGGTGCGAGTAAAATGAAATTTGTAACGTCTCCGTAATTTGGCCTAAGGGTAAAGATTACATATATATTTTAGCCAGGTTTTCTGATATTGCACCATAGATACAGACGAGACGAATTTTTGGAAGAACAGTTATCAATTTTTTTAAATAAGGTATATACCCATATAGTGTGGGTTTTTATATAGTAAGACCTATCCCTCTTTTAACGTTTAATTACTCGTATAGGGCTATTTTTGGAAGGATTGTAAGCTGGGGTTTTTATACACTTCACCATACTATGACACAGGGTATTACGTCTTTGTGTGTATGTTTGTAACGGGTAGACTCATGGTTTCTTTTGAGAATATGCATAGAATCACTTTCTGAGTCGATTTATGCATGTCCGTCCGTCCGTCTCTCTGTCTGTCTGCCCATGTTAAATTCTAGACAAAGTACAGCTTGCATTTATAATTCGAATTAGATGAAATTTGGCACTGCTCATTTATTTGCCCCAAGGACGAACTCTATTGAAATTGGGAAAAATGGGTTCAAATTTAGATATAGCTTCCGTATATGTTTTCGCCCGATTTAATGTAAATGGTGTACTAAATGTCTTTTGATTAGCACAAAATTTCGCAAAGGGTACTGAATTAAGTCTAAAATGATGTGTGTTAATTTTCCTGCAAATCGGTTCAGATTTAGATATAGCTTCCATGTGTATTTTCATCCGATTTAATGTAAGTGGTGTACCAAAGTCCATATATATCTTTTGATTTGGACGGAATTTTGTACTGCGTACTGAATAAAGTCAAGAATGATGTGTGCCACGTTTCGTTAAAATCGGTTTAGATTTACATGAAGCTCCCATATATATTTTCCTCGGATTTTATGTAAATGGTGTACCAAAGTTTCTAAGATTCTTGTACAGAATGATGTGTATTAAGTCGGTTAAGATTTGAAACCGGTTAAGATTTGGAGAGAGCTCTCATATAAATTTTCGACCGATTTAATGTAAATGTCGTAAAAAAACTCCTAAATATCTTCCTATTTGCACGAAGTTTGGCATAGCGTACTTAATTAAGTCTAGAATGATGTGTGTTAAGTTTCGTGAAAATCGGTTCAGGTTTAGATGTTGCTCCCAAATATATTTTCGTCCGATTTTATGTAAATAGTGCACCAAAGTTCTTATACAACTTTCGATTTGCCTGATATTTTGTGTAGCGTACTGAATTAAGTCTAAAACGATGAGTTTTAAGATTCGTGATCATCGGTGCCGATTGGGATATAGGTCCCATATATATATATATATATATATATATATTTGTCCGATTTAATGTAAATGGCGCATCAAAGTTCGAGAACTGAAATGAGCCTAAATGATTTGTGCTAAGTTCTGGGAAAATTGATTCAGATTTAGATATTGCTCCCATATATATTTTCGTCCGATTTAAGGTAAATGGTGCAGCTATGTCCTTATATAACTTTCGATTTGCGCGATATTTTGCATAGCGTACTGAATTAAGTCTAAAACGATGAGTGTTAAGATTCGTGAAAATCGGGTTGGATTTAGATATAGCTATATATTCCTCCGTTTTTACATAAATGGTGCACCAATCTTCTAATGTTTGTCCGATTAACACGAAATTTTGCACAACGTATCAAATGGAGACTTGAATGAAGTTATTAGGTTTTGTTGAAATTTGTGCAGATGTAGCCGTAGCTACCACACATATTTCGAACGGGTGTCTGATTGAAATTAAATTTTTAATAGTGCGACGTACCGAATATTGTGTATCAATTATGCTATAAATCGTTTCCCATAAATTTGTCCCATGGTACACAGACGACTCTAAATCTGCCCGAATTTGTGCGATTGAGACAACATTTTGCACAGCGCACTGATTTAGGTCCAGCTTTATTACTGTGAAGTTTTGTTAAAATCGCTTCAGATTTAGATATAGTTCCCATATATAAAATTTCTTCCGATTTTATTAAAATAGGGCACCAATGGAGCATCTCTTGTGTGTAGCCAAAGTAGTGTAGGGTATTATATAGCCGCCCTCTTCCGACTTTTGAACTCTTCTTATCAACAAATGCCATAACAACCCACAGAGCTATCTCCTAGTTTCTCACATCCTTACTATTCGGAGTCACTGCAATATTTTCTAAACATCATTGCCTTTATGGCTTTTGAGTTAACTTTATCGGCAATAACGAAAACACGATTTGGAAACCAAAATCCAGCTTTATTACTGTGAAGTTTTGTTAAAATTGTTTCAGATTTAAATACAGCTCCCATATATAAAATATCGTCCGATTTTATTTAAATGGGGCACCAATGGAGCATCTCTTGTGTGTAGCCAAAGTAGTGTAGGGTATTATATAGTCGTCCCCGTCCGACTTTTGAACTCTCCTAACAACAAATGCCATAACAACCCACAGAGCTATCTCCTAGATTCTCACATCCTTACTATTCGGAGCCACTGCAATATTTTCTAAACATCATTGCCTTTTAGGCTTTGAGTTAACTTTATCGAATAACGAAAACACGATTTTGAAACCAAAATCCATATACATATGTATGCATTTATATGCAATAGCTGTAACGACAACTGTCCGTTTAATATAACATGAAATGATGTTCAATCATAGAGTTCGACAATATTGGCAGCTAAAAAAAATTTGACTGCCACCACTTCTGTTCGACTAAGTATAGAAAAATAGGCAAATATTGCTACTACTGAGATAATTTCTATACGGTAAGTAAGTGGTGTAGGTATGTAGATAGGTACTTGTATGCCAGCATCATCATGTTCAAATGTACACGATATCCATCAGCGATAACCGCCAACCGTGGTGACTGTCATGGTTGTGGGTACTGTTGGTGGTTCGAGTGGTCGTGATCGTGGTATTGGTAGTGGTAGCGGTGGCACTCAACTCTGTTGTGTGGTAAACGATGGCAATGCCATTATTGTGGCTACAAACTGACGTACTGTCTCGTTAAGGATTCACTATTGTACATCAATTTTGTGTAAGTTTTTATATTGATGTACAACTACAAACTAAGTGGAAGCCTACCAGGTGGTGGTGGTGGTTGCTCGGTTAGTTTTAAATGGCAGCAACTGGAAAAAAATAGAGGTGGAGTAATGCAAAACAAAAAAAGGTTACAAATTCCCAACATAAAGATGATACTACTAATGGTGTCCATACGTTTGCAATTGTGTGTCCCATATATGTCTAGCTAGTATATGTGTAGGTCTTTGTGTGTGTGTATTCGATTTTTTTGTCATTTCAAATGGTAATGATATAAAGTCAATGTCAATTCAGTCGACTGTGCCAGTTAACAGGCACAGCAGCAGCAACAGCAACATCATCAACAACAAAAAGTATTTCATGTAGAAAATTGCAACAATTCATGACATCGAAATCTTCAACTCATGCATGTGTACAAAACTGACATTAACATTACAAACACTCACACGCACACACAGATATAATATATGTAACTATGTCATGTGGAGTAAAAAGAGAGTGAGTAAGCGAAAAAAATTGCAACAGACAGACATTCAAATGAAATCGAATGACAGTCATATGCTTGCTTTTGTGGTAGATAGTATGTCAGAATTTCTGCAGTGTCATGCGGTGCAGAGTGGTTAAGAGTTTTCAAGTAATGTAACATGTATGTTGTGTGTGTGTGTAAGTGAGTGAGTTTGTGTGTATATGTTTCTTTGGGATTTACTGCGATTACCACCAGCATGCCCTACATGAGAAAAAAATGTAATTGCAAAACTGCTTGATAGATGTTGGACACTTAAATGGACATGCAATGGAATATGTGTGCCAGTGTGTTTGTGTGTGCGGTAAATATGAAGTAGCCAACTTTATATTCATCCTGCAAAAGAAGATCACAAAAAATAGGCCTTTGTAGTTGGCTATCTGATTTGTAGGTAATGCTAAATCGTTAAGGATTTATAAGGATATCTACATTGGAGATTAAACGGCAAAAAAATGATGCTGGAATTTAATATGCTTGTGGTAAATAATCATGATGGATGATGCAAATTTCCATAAAGAATACACACCGATATATTTCAATCTCGAATTTGACGTTGAAGTTTTGTTCTTATCTCGGTATTCTTTGAAGGTAAAATGGGTCAATAGGACAAATCGTTTCAGAGGGTTTTTTTTTAAACATTTTTTGAGAATCTGTATAACCTTAAGATAATTCAATGAATTTGTTTTTAAACCTTTAGAAATTTCTTAAAGGTCCCATCGAAGTTAATGGCGTGAATTTTTAGCGACATTTTCGCACATTTATATAATCCATAGATACTAGAAATTATTGATGGTATCATCGGACGTGGTCGTTTTTACGATTATATCTGGGTGAAAGTTGAGTATTTATACCCTTCACCACACTGTGGTACAGGGTATTATGTCTTTGTGCATATGTCTGTAACAGGCAAAGGAAACGGGATAGACACATGGTTCCTTTTGAGAATATGCATAGAATCACTTTCTAAATCAATTCATGCATGTCCGTCCGTCTGTCTGTCCATGTTAAATTGTAAATGAAATTTGGCACAGCTCAATTATTTGACCCAAGGACGAACCCTATTGAAATTGGGAAAAATCGGTACAGATTTAGATATATATTTTCGTCCGATTTAATATAAATTGTGCACCAAAGTCCCTATATATTATTCAATTTGCACGAAATTTGGCACAGCATACTGAATTGAGCCTAGAATGATGTGGGCTGAAGATGGGTTCAGATTTAGATATAGCTCCCATATATATTTTCGTCCGATTTGATGTAAATTGTGCACCGAAGTCCCTAAATATCCTTCGATTTACACGAAATTTGGCACAGCGTACTGAATTAAGTCTAGAACGATGTGTGTTAAATTTTGTGAAAATCGGTTCAGATTTAGATATAGCTCCCATATATATTTTCGTCCGATTTTTTGTAAATGGTGCACCAAAGTCCATATATATTCATCGATTTGCACGAAATTTGGCACAGCATACTGAAATGAGCCCAGAATGATGTGTGTTGTGTTTCGTCTAGAATGACGTGCGTTAGGTTTCGTAAAAATCGGTTCCAATCTAGATATAGCTCCCATATGTATACTCGTCCGATTTAAGGCAAATGCTGTACCAAAGTCCCTACATATCTTTCGATTTGCGCGAAAATTGGCACGGCATACTGAATTGAGCCTAGAATGTAGTGTGCTGAGTTTCATAAAAATCGGTTCCGATTTAGATATAGCTCCCATATATATTTTCGTCCGATTTAATGTAAATGGTGCACCAAAGTCCCTATATATCCACCGATTTGACGAAATTTGACATATCGTTCTGAATTAAGTCTAGAACATGTGTGTTAAATTTTGTGAAAATCGGTTCAGATTTAGGTATAGCTCCCATCAGGGAAATAACTGTTAGCTAACATGTGACAAGTTTCGATGAAATCGGTTTAGATATCGATATTTTGCTTTAGATGTGTTTACATAATTTTGTCCCATTGTAAGAATCAAGTCTATATCTGACCAAAATTTAGTATAGGCTGCAGAATGAAATGTTTAATTTTATGTTAATGGTTTTTCAAAAATTGCGACGTATGTTAGGATTCGATCTGTTGAATATACCCAAAATGGCGAAGGATGTCATGTAGTCGGCCCCGTCCGACTTTACAACTTTCCTCACTGGTTTTTAAATATTTTTAGAGATTCTGTATAACCTTAAGATAATTCAGTGAATTTGTTGTTAAGCTTTTGGAAATTTCTTAAAGGTTCCATCGAACTTTTTAGCGAACTTTTTATATATATATGACCGAAGGGGACATTTTTGGGAAGTTTCCAGCCTAAAAACCTTTTTTTATAAAATAATATTTTTTGCAGTATTTATCGGAATGCTATTAAAGTTAGTTTTTTGTAGATTTGTTAAAGGGGGTTGTAGAGGTTCTATGCGAGGTGTCGGTGAGGTTCTATCTGATCCAAATCTGTGGAGTTTTTAAAGAGTTTTAAAGAGGTTATATTTGCCTAAAAAAGTGAAAATTTCACTGAATTTGAAAAATCATAAAGATTATTTTTGAATGCTAAAACGTAATACCGAATATAAAGCAGATGAATTTCGTAGAAGTCATTTCCTGAAAATTCTTACTGTGAGAAATAAGGTCACATCTTGCATTGATGGATTAATCAATCTAAAATATCTACAACTCTCTTTGAAAGGCATTATAAAATGTTTAAGTATTTTCTTTTGTTATTTCCTCATATGTATAGAAGGAGTTCCGCGTCATTCAAATTACCATGAATGCTTGACAAACAATAACCACATGAATTGTGATATACTTGCATACAATTGTGTATGTGTGTGTGTGGGTGTTTGTAACTCCATATACTCTTATATAACAGTTAACAAAAGAAACAAAGGCGAAATAATGATGAAATGTTTTTCGTAAACCTACCGTAACACTTAAAAAGAACCACAATAAAAGAAAATATTTTTGTTTTATCTGCATGTATGTATTTATATATGTAAGATTAAATGGCGCAATGAATAAGAAACGAAAATATAACCAAACCATAAATCTTTTTATAGATTACAAATGTAACATTAAGAACAATAACAACAAAAACAGTAACCCGTGCCCATAACTGTAACCACAATTTAACCGGAAGATGAGGGTGATGACGGTGTTAGCGAGGTAGGTTGATAAACTCAAGCATCGCTTCATAAACTTGAGATATGACGTTTTATATGGGGGTAATGAAAACACTTTTATTACAATATTTAACACACTGATTTGGGTGATAAATGTCGCTCAATGGTGGGTTTGGAGAAATATTTTAAACATTTGCGATACGGGGTATGGTCAGTTTATATAAAGGTTGAAGAAATATGAAATAAAATTTATTCATAAGAGTACATCTGGTTGAAACATGGCAACGAAGATTGTATTTGCCATTATTCGCCGCATTTATTTTTTCCAATATTTTTTAGAATTTTTCAGAATCAGTTGGCAAAAATCTGAATGAATCACTTAGCCGCTATTAATTTATTTCATTGATAACAAAAATTAACGTCAGCGAGAATCTACCAATAGCACAATTTTTAACTATTACAAAAAAAAAAAAAAAAAAAAAAAAACAATTGTAACAAAAACCCACCTTAAACGAGGCATTTAGTGGCAATTAATTTTATTTCCTTTGAAAAAAATAAAATAAAACACTATACCTCAAAACTTTATTCTGTTTTGCCTTTTTTGACTCTGCTGTTCTTGTAGTTGAATATTTCATAATTTAGCTTGTGGTGCTTTATTTTACCCAGTTGTCCTCTTAAGTTAAGGACACTACGGCTGCAACCAGACGATGACCTACATTACAAAACAATGTTTTTTTGTTTTGTTTTTTCTCTATGCATCCTTTAAGTCTGGACTAAATGTCGAACTCTTTTTTGGTAGACTATTAATTTATGAATGCCATTAGTGGTGTACTGTCTAAGCAGAATGAATAGTTGTCTTTTTAAAAGCAAACTATGTGAATATATTACGTGATATGGTTTTTAATTAAATATGTCAAAATTGTTTTTATAAACTCGAATATTTATATTAAGCTTTGAATTAGTTTAATATTACCTTTGGGATGTTATTCAGGGGTTTGAAATTGAAAAAATGAAGGTTTTTGGTGCAAACTTTGCATCAAATAAACTACTATTAAGAAAATTCATGCCATTTTGGATTTCATTCGATACGTCGTAGAAATTTTCGTCTCAATTACATTAAATTGCATCCATCCATAATGTATCCATAATTTAAAACATGCCATGTTTGAAAGATAAATTCTCCGAAAGATCGTCGGGCCGATCTGTGTCTACGCTGATTATCGGCGTCGAATGAACCACGAGCTCTACAATTTATATGCGGACATCGACATAGTCAGTCGTATTGAGCTGCAGCGACTACGGTGGCTAGGCCATGTTGTGCGGATGAATGAAGATGCCCCAGCTCAAAAGGCATATAAAAATGAGCCTACTGATGGTTCCCGTAGAAGGGAAAGGCCATGAATTAGATGGAAAGACCAAGTAGAAAACCACATTTTGGAACGTGGTCTTCCAAATTGGTGGATTTACGCAGACGCTTGGACGCGCTTGGAAATCTTTTTTAAGCTGATTTTCCCCAAGTTCGATAAGAGTTGTTCTCGAGCCAAATAAATGAACTATGCCAAATATCTTTCAAAAATATGCAATTGTCCTTGAAAATATGTTTTACAATATCTACGCTTGTAATGATACTTTCAAAAATATTTTTTAAAAAATTGTTCTGGAAAAAATCTTATTTAAACCAGTAAGGAAAGTAGTAAAGTCGGACTGGGCCGACTATATGATACCCTTAACCACTTTGGGTATATTCAGCATAAAGTCGAAATTATATATGGAAACTATGCTATATCTATATCTGAACCGATTTCAAATAAATTTATCAGAGATTAATTTATATTGACTTCAGTACGTTGTGTCACTCGGCCTAGCTATGGATCGTTAGTACACCATGTACTTAAAATCGGACGAAAATATAGAGGTGTATGTAAATCTGAAAATCTTTGCACACATCATTCTAGATTTAAATCAGTACACTATCCCAAAATCGAAAGATATATGGGGACTTTGGTGCCCTATTTAGATAAAATCGGGCGAAAATATATGTGGGAGCTATATCTTAATCTGAACCGATTTCCACGAAACTTTGCACACGTCTTTCTAGACTTAATTCAGTACGCTATGCCAAAATTCGTGCAAATCGAAAGATTTTGAGGGACTTTGGTGCACCATTTACCTAAAATCGGGCGAAACTATATAAGTGGAAGCTATATATAAATCTGTACCGATTTTCATGAAACTAGGCACACATCATTCTAGACTTAATTCAATATGCTATGCCAAAATTCGTGCAAATCGAAAGATTTTGAGGGACTTTGTTGCACCATTTACCTAAAATCGAGCGAAAATATATATGAAGCTATATCTAAATCTGAACCGATTTTCACGAAACTTACCCCACATCATTCTAGAATTAAGTCAGTACGCTATGCCAAAATTCGTGCCAATAGAAAGATTTTCAGGGACTTTTGTGCACTATTTACCTAAAATCGGGCGAAACTATATATGGGAGCTATATCTAAATCTGAACCGATTTTTACGAAACATAGCCCACATCATTCTAGACTTAATTCAATATGCTATGCCAAAATTCGTGCAACTCGAAAGATTTTCAGGGACTTTGGTGCTCCATTTACCAAAAATCGGGCGAAACTATATATGGGAACTATATCTAAATCTGAACCGATTTTCACGAAACTTAGCACACATCATTTTAGACTTAATTCAGTCCGCTATGCCGAAATTCGTGCAAATCAAATGATTTTCAGGGACTAAAGTCCGTAAATCGGACACAAATATATATGGGAGCTATATCTAAATCTGAACCGATTTTTCCCAATTTCAATAGGGTTCGTCCTTGGGCCAAATAAATGAGCTGTGCCAAGTTTCAGCCAAATCGGATTATAAGTGCGACCTGTACTTTGTTTACAATTTAACATCAACAGACGGATGGACGGACAGACGGACGGACGGACAGACGGACGGACGGACATGCATAAATCGACTCAGAAAGTGATTCTATGCATATTCTCAAAAGGAACCATGGGTCTATCTCGATTCTTTTTGCCTGTTACAAACATATGCACAAAGACGTAATACCCTGTACCCCAGGGGGGATGAATGGTATAAAAATCCACGCTTGAAATGGTTCCTGGGAAAACTTTTTGAGAAATCATGGCTTGTAATGGTCCTTGAAAAAATATTCTTTAAAAAATATACGCCTGTATTGGTCCTTGAAAATTTGTTCTTTAAGAAATCCGCAATTGCAATGGTCCTTGAAAAAATATTACTTAAGAAATCCACGCTTCTAATAGTCAGTGAATGTCATTAAAAAAATCCGCTAGCGTAATGATCCTAAAAAAAATATTTTTTAAGAAATCTACGATTGTAATGGTCCTTAAACAAGAATTTGTAAAAAATCCACTTATATAATGGCCCTTAAAAAAATTTTAAGTGATTATTTATACTCTTTCGAGTCGAGCTTAATGGTCTAAGTTGTGCAATGAAAAGGAATGCGAAATTTGAATTTAATTCGCATATGCAAGTTTCGCATAAGGGCGGAATAAATACATGTTATCAACATACGACCATTTTAAAGTCACATAGCCCAATATGCCTGATGAGCCGCTTAACCAACGGCGTAACGCGTCGCAAAATGGTGCGTAAGTAGGTTCTTCTCCTAGCTTTCTTTTTCATTGCAAATCTTAGATAATTAAGCTCGATTCGAAAGACTGTAAATAATCACTTAAAAATTACTTTCAAATGATCAGTACCCTTACAAGGCAAAATAACAAAAAAGGTTCTTAAAAAATATTTTTTTAAGAAATCTACAGTTGTAATGGTCATTAGAAAAAGTATTCTTAAAAAATCAAAGCTTTGTAAAAATCAAAGTTTTGTCCTTAAAACATATTTTTTAGGAAATCTACAATTGTAACGGTCATTAAAAATATTTTTTGAAAAATCGACGCTTGAAAAATATTCTTAAAAATCCACGCTTAGTCCATGCTAAATATTCTTTAAAGAATTCACGCTTCTAATGGTCCATGCAAAATATTTTTTAAAGAATCCACACTTGTAATGGTCCATGAATAATATTCTTTTAAAATCTAGGCCTGTAAGGGTCCATAAAGAAAAGAAATCCTCGCTTGTAATGGCTACTTGAAAGATATTCTGAAGAAATACACGATTTTCAAATAATTTACGCTTGTAGTATTTTGACATTTTTCAACTGAATTGGCTATAAATTAATACACATCGTTCTACTAATATTTTATAATATATATCGAACTTTTGTATACCGGTCTATCCCCCTTTAAAGGGGTTGTAATTACCCTATCCCAATTTCTCCCATCGTAGTGCCTTTTCTGGCAGCAACATGGCATAGCTTCCATATAAATATTCGGATGTGTTAAACTTAACGACGTTTTTTACTTATTATACACCTATAAAAGTTACACATATTGGTTTTTATGAGAGCTTTAATAAAGCCTCTGGTTATATGTGTACCTTTTATATCACATTTTTTGGCATTTCTTCACATATATATATATATATATATATATTGTATCGTTATTTTTTTCTATTTTTCATTTCTTTCCACATGACACACAAACATTTTAAACGACATCTGTATATCAATCAACCACCTCCACCACAAATGTAATAAATCAATTAATAACACATTATCATCACTTATATACACTTCAGTGCAAGTTAATACCATGACAACTCGTCAAATGAAAAAAAAAAAAACAACACCTTCACACCTTTCCCTATGAATATCACGTCATTCAATGCGTATGATTAATATCATTAAGCCATTGAACATTTATATTAATCATACGTACCAAAGTACAAATAAAGTTCGACATTTCTGCTACCACAGCACATATTTAATCACATCAACAGTCTTCTTTTATCTGCCAGGGATATTTTCAAATGATTATTTTTGTTTGCTTTGTTTGTTACCTTAGAAAATGCATTAATCATTGTATAAGATATAGATGATAATAGAAAAAAAATAAAAGAAGCAAAAACAGCAAACAAATACAACCACATGAAATAAACTTTTTTTTGGGAAACGACACAAACTGAAAAATATCTAACGAAAAAAAACTGTAACTGTTTATAACATTTCATTTTTCATTAATCACCACAATACACGTAGTGGTGTTGTCGTTTGTTTTCCTTCTTCTATTTTTGTATTTTCTCACAATGACACTAAACTATTGTGGGACAACAAAGTGTAGGAAAAAAACTAAAGAAACAAAAAATACACCACAAAAATATGGAATCCCATGTTGTCAGTAATGATGGTAGCAGAAATATACACTCGAACATCACGCTATATGCAGTGTTAATAAATTAAAGTTTCCTGACAGTCAATGCAGTTTTTATTTCATTCTTGACTAGTTTTCAACACCCCCTAAAGGCTTTCGGTTTTTGTTGGTTTTTCGGAAACCAACCATCCAGTCAACCATCAAGTGTTATACACAACTACGACATCCCCATTCATATCATATCATTTGAAAGAAGTTTACAGTAGTAGCAACAACAACAACACCAACAAAATTTTATGAGCGCAACAAAAACACAAAAAAGAAAACAGCAAAAACTTGCATGCATTTAGAATAATACAAAATGTATTGCAAGAAGATGAGTCGGTTCTTCGGTCACCTACTTTGGATTGTTTAACACTAATGGGATTGGTAATGTAAACTAAAAAATAAATATTCTTTAAAAAATATACGCCCATTTATATCCTTAAAAATCCACGCCCATTTATATCCTTTAAAAATCCTCATATTTATAACCTTTAAAAATCCTCATATTTATAACCTTTAAAAAATCTACGTCCATATATATCCTTTAAAAAATCTACGCCTATTTATATCCTTTAAAAAATCTACGCCCATTTATATCCTTTAAAAAATCTACGCCCATTAAAATCCTTTAAAAAATCCACGCCCATATGACTCTCTGAAAAATATTCTTTAAAAAATCCACGCACATATGGCTCTCTGAAAAATATTCTTTAAAAAATCTACGCCCATATGGCTCTCTGAAAAATATTCTTTAAAAAATCTACGCCCATATGGCTCTCTGAAAAATATTCATTAAAAAATCCACGCCCATATGGCTCCCTGAAAAATATCCTTTTTAAAATCCACGCCCATATGGCTCTCTGAAAAATATTCTTTAAAAAATCCACACGTGTATTTGTCTCTGAAAAATATTCTTTAAAAAATCCACGCCCATAAGTAGACCTTGAAATTTGCTTTTAAAAAATCCACGCCTATAAGTAGACTTTGAAATTTGCTTTAAAAAATCCACGCCCATATGGCTCTCTGAAAAATATTCTTTAAAAAATCCACGCCCATATGGCTCTCTGAAAAATATCATTTTTAAAATCCACGCCCATATGGCTCTCTGAAAAATGTTCATTAAAAAATCCACGCCCATATAGCTCCCTGAAAAATATTCTTTAAAAAATCCACGACCATTTGGATCTCTGAAAAATATTCTTTAAGAAATCCACGCCCATATGGCTCTCTGAAAAATATTCTTTAAAAAATCCACGCCTATATTTGTCTCTAAAAAATATCATTTTTAAAATCCACGCCTATATTTGTCTCTGAAAAAATATCCTTTTTAAAATCCTCCCCTATATTTGTCTCTGAACAAATATCCTTTTTAAAATCCACGCCTATATATGTCTCTGAAAAAATATATTTTGTAAAATCCACGTCTATATTTGTCTCTAAAAAAATATCCTTTTTAAATTCCACGCCTACATTTGTCTCTGAACAAATATTTTTTAAAAAATCCCCGCCTATATTTGTCTCTAAAAAATATCCTTTTTAAAATCCACAAATGTATTTGTCTCTGAACAAATGTCCTTTTTAAATTCCACGCCTATATTTGTCCCTGAAAAAATATTCTTTAAAATATCCACTCCTTTGGGTAGGCCTCTGAGAAAGATTCTTTAAATAATCCACGCCTTATATATGCCTCTGAAAAATATTCTTTAAAAATCCACGCCTTGTTTGTCTTTGAAAAAATATTCTTTAAAAATCCACGCCTTGTTTGTCTTTGAAAAAATATTCTTTAAAAACACCACGACTGTACTGGTACTTGAAAAAGTTTTCTTTAAAAAAATCAAAGTCTCTAACGAAAATTTTAAGGTGTTACAAACGGAATGACAATTTTAATATATCATCTGTGTTATATTGAAGGAAATAAAAACACAAAAAAACTGCAAAACAACATACACAAACACACACGAATAGAGGAAACATGTATGGGTGTTTGTTCGCCTTTGAGTGGGTTTGTCAAACTCGTTTTTTGTTTTTGTCTGTAAAAACAGCCATTAGACGTGAAAAACTTGCAATTTTTCCTGTTAGATAAAGTCATGCAATAATGCAACATGCCACAAGTATGCAACAGTATTTCAATCCATTTTTCTGTGTGTGTGGGTGGATGTGTGGATAAGCCAACAATTCATTGTGCAGTCAGTAGTGAACAGCACTCAAACCTCCCCACAGCTCAGCTCATCCTTGATCGTCCAGAGCAAAACAGAAATTAAAATGTAGAATACAAGAAATGAATTGTGTGTGGTTTGAATGCTTTTCTTTGGGTTTCATTTGTTTCGCCCGAATCTAGGAAGTACCCAAAGCAACAAAAGCAACTCGAACACCAACATGGACTGCATTTGAAAAATGTCTTTTGAATTAAGAAACAGGAAGTCTCGTTGATCATAAACTATGCATGAACTAGTGTCTGACGTTGAAGGAGTAAGTGTTGGTACTGTATTGCTGTAGTAGTTGTTGTTGTTACTGCTACTGCTGTTACAGAATTGAACAGGACAAACAAAACGAATAGTTTATTTACCACAATTTCTTTTGAGGTTTTTACTTTTGTTTCCACTTTTTGTGTGTCATTCATGTGGAAGTCAAAGCTAAAGGATATTTTAATGGTGTAAAAGTTCCTTATTTTATTTATGGGTCAATATACTTTGAAGGATAGTATATTATAGACTAATTTGGTATACAGATTTATTTAGTGGAAGATTTATTCAATGTAGGAGATTTTCTGTTTGTAATTTGGAGAAGATTGTGAATTTTTAAAACATAAAATTGGTTTTGGGTGAGTGACATCATTTTGGGTGAGTGACATCTTTGCTACGAGAACTATCAATATTATTGCTGGTTTAGTTATATATATATATATATATACTCCTGTCTAATCCTTAAAAAATACGCTTTATAAAATCCAGACCTGGTCTAATCCCTAAAAAATATGCTTTATTGAATCCGGACCTTTGTCTAAACCTTACAAAATATACAAAATTGTTTATAAAATTCACACCTTTCCTAAACCCTGAAAAAATATTCCGTATGAAATCTTCACTTTTAGAAGCACTTGAAAAAATAAGTTAACACATCCAACAACAATTATTTAAAATCTACATTTTTAAGTCCTTCCAAAAATATTCGGAAAAAATCCACTAAAAAATTCCCTTAGATATAAAATGTTGTATAAATCAGGGGTTATGGTATTCTGGAAAAATTTTAAACAAATCTCGAAATTGAAACCATTTTTTTTAACAAATCCACGACAGCATTGATCCTTGAAAACTTTTTTTTAAAAATCCACGACAGTATTGATCCTTGAAAGCTATTAATACCCTTCACCATACTATGATACAGGATATCATGTCTTTGTGTATATATTTGTAACCGGCAAAAGGAATCTAGATAGACCCATGGTTCATTTTGAGAATATGCATAGAATCACTTTTTGAGTCCATATATGCATGCCCGTCTGTTAGTCCATGTATTTTTGTAGACAATGTACAGGTCGCATTTATGATCTGATTTTTATGAAAAATTGCCACATGTCTCTTATTTGGTCAAGGACGAACCCTATTGAAATTGGAGAAAATCGGCTCAGATTTAGATATAGCTCCCATATATAGTTCCGTCCGATTTTATGTAAATGGAGCACCATATTACCAATATTTGTCCGATTGAGAATTGAGTCTAGAATTGAATTGAGTCTAGATTTCGATATAGCTTCCATATATATTTTCCTCCGATTTAATGTAAATGGTGCACTATAGTCCCTATATATCTTTCGATTTACACGAAATTTAGCGTAGCGTACGGAATTGTGTCTAGAATGATGTGGGTTAAGTTTTATGAAAATCTATGAAGATTTAGATATTGCTTCCATATATTTTTTGTCCGATGAGAATGGGGGGGGGGGTTACCCCTAACCCCCCATTCACGATTTTTTATACCGTCCACCATAGCATGGTGGGTATATTAATTTTGTCATTCCGTTTGTAACTCACCGAAATATTCATTTCCGACCCTATAAAGTATATATATTCTTGATCAGGATAAAATTCTAAGACGATCTAACCATGTCCGTCCGTCTGTCCGTCCGTCTGTTGTAATCACGCTATCTTAGCCCAAATATAAAGGTACCCCCAAATTTCGGTATTTGGAGGTTCTTGAGCGCGTTTTTCAACCGAAATCACTGAAATTTGGTATTTTGTAGCCGTATATGGAAACAAATCTCCCTACCAAAAATTATTAATAGTCAACCCCTTTTAGGCGTAGTTCCCATATAACCCCATTTTTTATATTAATATAATTATCTGTTTTTCCGCGTTTTTGGTTTGGTTCTAACACTCGGTTGTAATCATTTAACCTGCGAAGGAAATCGAGATATAAAAAACTAGAACGAACGGTTCGATAATGGACTATATATGAACTATAACCCGTATTTAGACCTAGCCCCTGTGTGGGAGGTACCAGAAGAAGTGGACCGATGTTCCCCATCTTCGAACTTCAACAAAGTTTGGAAGATGGCCAAAGTTTGGATGAAATCAAAATTTTCTGAAACAAATTTGATCCAAAGAAACATGGATCTAGAACCATTTTAACCGTGTCAAAGTGTATATGCCCTCATTATCCATAAAGCTGAGAGAATAATTGTCCATTAAAAATTTCTGAAATTTGTTTTATAGTTTACATTGTGGTTTATATAACCGATTTGAGGAAATGTCGATATAGGTCCACTTTTTGGTATTTTCCCTATATTTTTATTTCAAGTACCTGTCAGTATATCTATGGTGGAGGGTATCCACAGTTCGGCCCGGCCGAACTTAACGCTTTTTCACTTGTTATTATTAAGATTTTAAATGGGAGTAAATTAATACCAATGCTTGTTAAGGCTTGTAACTTTGCACATATATATTTGAAGATTTTGTTGTTGGTTTTTGTGATCAAAGAAAAATCCTTATTTTTGATGGCGGGCATGATAACTAGAACTATCGGAATCCGAAAATCCAACGGTGTTAGAAAGAGTGCATGTCTGGCTCTTCGCACACCACAACCTAACCGATCGGATTTTTAGTTTTTGAGTTATCGTGCTCGCCATTCGTAAAACAATGTTTAGATAAAAATGCGTTTTAAGTTTGAGAATCGCTCTTGCCGTCACTTGATGCTGGCACAATAAATCGGCTATATCTTCAAGAGTTCTTGAGATTTTCAATTCAAATTTTGTAGGGACATTCTAGAATTAGAGTAGATTCGAATTAAATAAAAAAAATGTCACCGAAAATGGGGGGCCCCTTTCGGTCAAGGATGATGCGCGTTAAGTTTTGTGAAAATTGAAATATATTTTCGTCCGATTTAATGTAAATGGCTTTTAATAAATTCACGCATATATTGTTGCCTCAAAAATTCTTAAAAGATCGAAGCTAGTAAAATATATCCCAACTGTTGCCTTTTTTGCCAACACCTTAATTTTCATGCTGCAAACAATTTTTTTCGCCAAACTTTGGCTATTCATTTCAGCCACAAAATGTGTGTATATATGTGTGTTTGTTTTATGCTAATGTACATAGTATCAGTCTTCGTCTTTCTGATGAATTCTTTTGTAAATAAGTATTCATTGTTTTACTTTTTGTTATTTCCCAGCTGCAAATTATTATGCTCAAGAGCGTAGCAGGACTTACAGTTTTTATTTTGTGTACATCTGGCATTTATTCTTCTCCGACGCACAATATGCCCATTACCAAGATTTAGTGTACATGTGTGTGTGTGTTTCCTTACGTTTGTTTCTTCCATCTGACAAAATTGTCAGTATTTATGTTTTTGTTGTTGGTTTTTCTTTTTGTTTTTTTTTTCTTTCTTTTGTTTAATTTTTCTGTTGCAAGAAAAGTTTTCCCATAAAAAGCAACCAAAATCCCCACTTTAAGGCAAACTGTTACATTCTCATCACTACTGGGTGGACAAGTTGTTGCATACTTATATCCCTTACTGTTAACTAAACACAACAAGCTTGCAACAGTTTGCTGCTATTGTTGTTGTTCTTTTATCTTGATATTTTTCTATAAGAAGAGATTAAATATGGATTTGCCATAAAGTTTTTTAATAAGAAGTTTCAGTTTTAAGTTTTTTTTAACATGAAATTTAAATTGGCTGTAGATTTGAATAAAAAAATTCAAAATAAATATTTATAAATTTTAAAAGAAACAACAAAAGTTATATAATCTCCTATAAGAAACATATCCATGTTCACAAACTAATTTTTAATTTATTGTGCCTTTGCTGGGAGTGTTTTATTTTTCAAAATTTCTTCTAAGCCATTTACTTTACATAACTATTTTTCTATAGATTATAGATGCCACAGCAATTAAACTCAATAGATTTTCCAATTGATATAATTTCCAATTTATTAAATCCAATAAAAAGTAGTTGCCTTAGTTAGCAGGCATGCATTAAAACCACATTTTAAGCAAAGGAAAATACTAATCTGCAATACAAAAATTAAAAAAAAAATAAATAAATATAAACTCTGTCTATAACATTGTATATTTATAATGTTGTTTGTTATATCATAAAAAACAAACTTTGATCAATCTTCAAATAAATAAAATGTATATATTTATATAAATATTTATATAAAATCTTTATATACACATACAAATGTATATTCATTAACTTTTTGATCATAACATTTTATTTAAAAAAGTCAATTGCAACAGAAAATATCTCTAAGCTTCAGTACATGAAATATTAACCACAAAATTGATAAGGAAAAAATAATAACAACAAATGAGAAAAGTTTGTAAACCACACGCACGTTTGTGCAAGCAAATCTGTCGATTGTTTTTTGCCTCTGCTTGTCAAAATAATTTTGCAATTTATTATCAAAACATGTACACACTCGTATTTTAGTTTACAGAATTTTTTGTTTAAATGTAGTGAGAGTTTTTTGTACCATTTTTTCTACTGCCTATTTCGTTAAACCAGTGAGCGGAGCAGTATAGTCGGACGGGACCGACCTACGATACCCTACACAACTACCACGGAAACCGAACTTTCTGCGGATGTTTATTCCGAGCCTGGGCAATATTTCGTGATAATTGCATCCTCTTGCCCGATTAGAGGTAAGCTGCACATCTTCCTTACACTGACATATTTTCCGAATTTTACGAGTATTCAGTACAGCTATTGTCCAGATTCCATTCACCGTGGGTTGTGTTGTGATGTTCGGGTTTCATTTGTGGTCTATAGATCGACTCGAAAATAACACAAAAAATTAAGTTTTCGGTCCACTTCATCCCAAATTTATTTTCTGATCATCACCGAAAGTTATAGACGTTGTCCTTGACCATAACTGGAACCTCATGGAAATTTTCAAAGCGACCAGCGCTATATTCCCGCCCTCTAGTGTGGTTTTGGGTTACTAAATAATGTCTGAATACGTAAGCACCTGTAAATATTTAAGTTTAGCCCCCACATCTGAGTACATACGACCCTATAATTGGTATCAATTTTAAGGGTCAACCACTCCTCTTTAACATACTATCAACTTTTTGGGTCTAGGTCCTCCAGGGGCAAATATATTGGCCATAGAATACAAATTTTGTCATTTTTCATACAAAAGTCGGGGTCTATTTGACCCGTTAAATATTGGCCCATCTTTTTCAAAACGGGCATACTTTTTCTTTGGCCCGATCCCCTTCTCCATGCAAAAATTCGCGGTGTTTGAGACATAATTGCGGCCTCTGGAGCGACCAGAAAATCAGACAAAAATAAAGTTTTTGGTCCATTTCATCCCCTAATTATTAACCGATCTTTTCCAAAAACAATAGGGGTCTTCATTGGCCAGAACCCATTCTACATGCAAAATTTCGTGAAGATTGGTCCATAATTGTGGCCTGTATCGTGTTTATACTTAAAGGTGGGTCTAGGACCAATGTTTCGCGGCGTTACAAACTGTTGGGGCTGCACAAAGCTATAATAGCCTGACAACATAGTTGTGTAGGGTATAATTAAAAATTAGTTAGGTTTTAATATTTCTGGTAGCAATTTATATATAATTACCAGTAAGGAAAGTAGTAAAGTCGGACGGGGCCGACTATATGATACCCTTCATCACTTTGGAAATATTCAACAGATGGAATCCTCACAGACGTCGCATTTTTGAAGGATCATTAACATGAAATTAAACATGTCATTCCGCAACCTATACTAAATTTTGGTCGGATATAGAGTTGCTTCTTACAATCGGACAAAATTATGTAATTATATTTAAGGGAACACTCCCCCCCCCATTTTCTCGATTTTAAGATTTTCAATGAGCTGGTAAATCAATACCAATGAAATCTCAGGTCTGTAACTTTGCACATATATATTCGCAGATTTAAAAGAGAAGAAAAATAATTTACAAAAAAATTTGTTGTTGTCTTTTTGTTGTTTTTTGTAATTAAAGAAAAGTCCTTTTTTTGGTGGCGGGCATGATAACTCCTCATTGGAACATCGGAATCCGAAAATTTCAACTGTGTTAGAAAGAATACATGTCAACTGTGTTAGAAAGAATGCATATCTGGCTCTCGTATGAACTGGGATTATTGACTTCGCCGATTTTTGAACAAAAACCAAGTTACAAAATAAAGAAGATCTTCACCGATTGGCTTTATCCTAGGTCATACGATAGCTATACACTCACAGATAAACGTGTAAAAATTTGAAATCGATTGGGTTGTTAGTTTTTGAGTTATCGTGCCCGCCATTCCCAAAACCAATATTTGGAGAAAAACGCGATTTAAGTTTGAGAAGCCCTTCAGCCGTCACTTGATGCTGACACAATAAATCGGCTATATCTTCAAGAGTTCTTGAGATTTTTACTTGAAACTTTGTAGGAAAATTCTTTAATTAGTGTAGATTCGAATTAAATCAAGAAAATTTTAGACCCCGAGAATCGGGGGGTCCCCTTAAAGCAAAATATCGAAATCTAAACCGATTTCATCGAAACTTGTCAATTGTTAGGTTACACTTATTTCAGTATGTTTTGTGAATTCGGCCACATTTAGAATTCCTTATTTACTTTTAAATCCAAATTTCGTGCAAATCGATTGTATGCAACATTTACATAAAATCGGAAGAAAATATATATGGGCAATATTGCCAATTTTTTAATATTCCATTTTCAAAAAATTAGCTTTTTTGTTTTTGTGGCACATCAATGATTTTTGGTACACATCTAGAGAAAAATGTTCTGACTCCGAAACCGTTCGCGATCAAATTTTTGGTTGATGCGCGCAAAAGTTAACGAGGTGTTAATTTTGAGCATAAGAAAAAAATCTTAAAATTATTGACCAAAAACGTTGATATATATCTTCCTCCGTAAAATAAGAATATGAATATCTTATAATAATCGCGATAAAGTTGCACATCTTCGCGAAATATGAGAAAAATGATAAAAATATAGGAGATTACGTCAATATTTTCATTATATTAATGACATACACACACCTAAAAATTAATTTAAAAATATCTACATAATCTAAACACCATGGTGAATCAAATGATATCAAAATCACACAAGTCCGTGTAGCTGTTTGTAAATCACAGCGACAACAAAACAAGATATTGAGGAAAAATATTTGTTTTTGGTTCGAAAAAATAATGTCATCATATTTTTTTTTTTAATTTTTTATACAAGAAAATTCAGAAAAAAATTTTGGGGTTATTCTGCTATTTTAAACGAATTTCGCCGAAAAATTGACATATATAATAATAATCACTTTTTGTGTGTAAGTATACGCCTTGTGGATTATATCAAGACCCTACCGATAAATCTTAGAATTCTATAAATAGGAATAAATCTTAAAATAAAATAATATTATGAAATATACATTTTAAATTGCGTGTAAATCGCGTAATTCTCAAAATCATTTGATGCGCATGCGGTTTCCAGGAAGTACTGAAGTTTATCTTTCAATCCATATATATATTGCGAAATTTCATTTGACGGCTAAGATGTGCCGCACGTTACATTGAAGTACCCAAAAAACCGTAAAACGCGAATAATTTCCCAAAAACTCCATATGCCATTAACGCGCATCCGATTTCGGTGTGCACCCTAAAAAAATACATCGATCTATACCGATTTCAATGTGGTCCATTAAGAACCATGGATGTGCCAGCTCACACTATTTTTGAGATAAATTGCGTACATCTCTCTTTCGGCTGAAGTTTTTAAAGTTCTCTTTTCGAAAAAGATCAAAATCTGTATGAGGTCATTTATTGAAGCGGAAATGATACACAGAAAACACAAATAAATCCGCGATATTTTCAAAAACATTTTTTGCCAAATTTCGTGTTTTTGGAAGGTCAGTTCCCGCCGTTCTAGTAGATGGATTTTCACGAAAAAGATTTTATATCATCCGAAATGTAAAAAACCTTATTGATCGCGGGTACCCATATCATTCAGTTGACAGATCTAAAAATTTGGCCCGAAAAATAGGTTTTTTAGAAATTTGATCGCACAAAATTCGCACCTTCGGATGAGTATTACTCTGAAGCTGTGCATACTACATACACAAAATACATATCAAATTACGCAGATTCGCGACTACAATAATCTTATAATCGATTTTTATAAATTCCTGTTGGCGTATTAAAGCTAGAAGTAAAATTAAAAAAAAACACTCCAAATCGAGCTTCAAAATGTCAGCATCATTTAAAGGTAGATGCAGTTAAAATTTTGAAAAATGATACAATGGAGGTGTAGTCCCCATTTTGTTGGATTCTAGTTTTATTTTGACACGAAGGCCGTGCAATGAGTGGCTTAGTCACAAATCGATAGAGAACATAAAAAAACTGGTTTGCCTCAACCTGTTTTTACACATTTTTTTACATTAAAGTAGACACAGCTTCCACCAAAATAAAGTTTGGAGGTCAATATCATGAACAGTTTGCAAGGACAGATCAATTAACCCAAAACTATTCACTTTTTTTCATATACTTAAGTAGTTCCCGAGTTATAAAGGGGTGAACCTCCGCTTCAGCTATGTTAAAAAATTGGCACTATTGCCCATATAGGAGTTATATCTAAATATGAACCGATTTTCACGAAATTTAACACACATCATTCTAGACTTAATTCAATACGATATGCCAAATTTCGTGCAAATCGAAGAATAAATAGGGACTTTGGTGCACCATTTACATAAAATCGGTTGAAAATATATATGGGAGCTATATCTAAATCTGTACCGATTTTTTCGAAATTGAATGCACATCTTTCTAGGCTTAATTCAGTACGCTTTGCCAAATTTCGTGTAAATCGAAGGATATATAGGGGTTTTGATGCAACATTTACATAAAATCGGACGAAAATATATATGGGAGCTATATCGGAATCTGAACCGATTTTCAAGAAATTTAACATGGATCATTCTTGACTTAATTCAGTACGCTGTGCAAAATTTCGTGCAAATCGAAGTTATATAGGGACATTGGCGCACTATACGACGAAAATATATATGGGAGCTATATCTAAATCTGAACCGATTTTCACGAAACTCAGCACATATCATTCTAGGCTCAATTCAGTATGCTGTGCCAAATTTCTTGCAAATCGAAGGATATATAGGGACTTTGGTACAACATTTAACTTAAATCGGACAAAAATATATATGGGAGCTATATCTAAATCTGAACCGATTTTTACGAAACTTAGCACACTTTATCCTAGACTTAATTCAGTACACTGTGCCAAATGTCGTGCAAATCGAAATATATATACTATTTTGTTGTACTTTGTTTACAATTTAACATGGATAGACAGAGGGACGGACGGGCGGACATCCATAGATCGACTCTGAATGTGATTCTATGCATATTCTCAAAAGGAACCATGGGTCTATCTCGATTACTTTTGTCTGTTACAAACATATGCACAAAGACATAATGCCCTGTAACACAGAGTGGTGAAGAGTATAAAAAGGATAAAAAATATACTTATTTAAAATCCACAATTCTAATAGCATTGGCATTCTTTTAAAAATGCTGCGCAATTTTTAGTTGAGAATATCCTCGAATCTATGCAGAAATACAGACATTATGTGGTATAATATATCGATTTTTTCTTGCAATTTTTTAATTACCACAAATGTTTGGGTAAAATTTTGCTAAAGAAATAACCTTATAACAATTTTCATTGTTAATTAAAATGTTTGTAAAAACACATACTCTTTACCTACAAAAAATTACATACCAACAATTGAATACATTTTTAAACAAACTGTCATAATTGCAAAAACAACCACCAAGAAAAAAATTTTTTTTGAGGCTCCATGAAAAAAATGCTACTACATAAATTGTTCTATCAAATGACAAATCAGCACCTTTAGGGCAAACATGAAAATATGTACCATTGTAAAATATCTGTAACATACAAAAAAAGGTCCTACACCTAGAAAAACATTTCACCTGTCGGGAATCGCAAAAAAAGAAAACACCAAAATATTTTCATGGATACCCAAAAAAACCTTTGTAATTTTTGTCATGCGTTTTTTTTTTTTTTTTTTTTTTGGTTTAATGCTGCGGTTTTTGGTTTGTTATGCCTTGTGTGTGGCTATGTTTTATCTCAATTTTTTAACTGAAAATGTGTTCTAAAAAACCCGAATTTAAGCTATGCGGTTTGTAGATAAAATCTTTTTTGTACTCATTTTTATTTTGTTAAAATAATTGGTTATTTTAACAACTGACAGCCAAATTTTTCGAATGAACCTTTAAGCTAAACACACAGTTATCTACTGATCAGGAGAAAAAAATGTTGTATATTTTCATATAAATTACATTCGATAGCATATTATGAAAACTCCTTTCAATCCAAAACTGACAAATTGTGTTTTTTGGGACCCACATTAGAATTTCCTGGAAAAAATGGTAACATATTTTAACAAAAGTAAAAATCACATGGGATTTAAGAGCAAAAATATAAAATACTTACATATCAACTCATGTTCTTTTTTTGCTGGCTTGATTTTAAAACAGACAAAAGCTTTAAGACAAAGTAAAGCTACTAAAACAATGGAACACACACAGACATAAAGCAGTCCTTAAGTCCTTAATACTGTTTCAGCAGCAAAGAAATACAATAAAGCACTCGTACCAAATGGGAGGGTGAACAGCAGACAGACTGGCATACTTTATGATGCCATTTACATAACTAAAAGGGTATAAGTAAAATATCCTTGAACTTTGCCTTAGTCATGAGTCAGACAAATTTAGTTTGTGTATCCAAAAAAAGAAGAACACAAGAAAACTGTAAGGAAAAGCGAACAGCTTTGCTGCATTTTTTTGTGAAGGGAAAGGCAAGACACATATACACAAAGGACATGATACATAACCCTATCAAATGCGTTTATCTTTTACAAGTTCCGTTTTAAAAATTCCGTATAACTTAGATTTATTTTTGATATTTTTTATTGAATATCTGGAAAATTTCTGCTTTAATTATTCTACGATTATGTTGTCTTGGAAATAGTGTTCTTTAGAAAGTCTACGCTTGTATTTATATTAGTTAACAAATCCACGCTTATTCCGGTTCATAAAAAAATGCACGCTTGTTCTTATAATTGAAAAAATATTCGTTAAGAAATCCACGCCTGTGTTAGTCCTCAAAAAAATATATATTTTTTGAAAAATCCACAGCTCTGTTGGTGATTGAAAAAATACTCTTTAAAATCCACGCCTCTTTTAGTCCTTGAAAAAATATTCTTAACAAAATCAATGCCTCTGTTGCTCCTTGATAAAGTATTCTTTAAAAAAAATCCACGATTGTTCAACATCTTGGATAATCTTAAAAAATAAGATTTTCCAATATAATAAAAGTTAGTCTTTGGAAACTTGAGAGATAATTTAACAGCTCCAAATTTGAAGAAATTTGTTGATATAATTGCCTCTACACTTTAAAGAATTCTCTACAAAATTTCAAGTGAAAATCTAAAGAACTGTTGAAGATATATCCGATTTAGTGTGTCAGCATCAAGTGACGGCTAAAGGGTTTCTCAAACTTTAAATTGCGTTTTTCTCTATAAATTTTTTTGAATGGCGTGCATTAACAACACATAAAAATGAGGTTCCAAATTTTGCATCGTTTCTTGAATGTATAGCTCTGTATGAATAGGATAAAGCCAATCGGTGAAGATCTTCTTTATTTTTTAATTTGGTTTTTGGTCAAAAAAATATATATTTTTTCAAAGGTCCACCATTTTGTTAATTTTAGAGCGAAAATAATCTTTAAAATCCAGACATGTACTCTTTTAACACCTTGGAATTTTCGGATTCTGTTCCAAAATCATGCCCTGTTGCATCAAAAATAAGGACTTTTCTTTAATTACAAAAAACAACAACAAAACAATAACAAAAATTTTTTGTAAATTATTTTTCTTAAATCTTCAATTATATATGTCCAAAGTTACAAACCTTAACAAGCATTGGTATTGATTTACCAGCCCATTGAAAATCTTAAAAAATTCAAATCGAGAATGGGGGGGTTCCCTTAAATTACTTCAGTACGTTGTGTCAATCGGCCTAGCTAAGGATCTTTTCACGAAGCTTAACAACATCATCTTAGACTAAATTCAGTAACCTATACCAAAATTCGTGCAAATCGAAAGATATATAGGGATTTTGGTTCACATAAAATCGGATGAAAATATATATGGGAGCTACATCTAAAACTGAACCGACTTTCACGAAACTTAGCACACGTCATATATATATATATATATGGGAGCTATATCTAAATCTGAACCCATTTTCTCGAAACTTTGCTCACATCATTCTAGACTGAATTCAGTACGCTATGCCAAATTTCGTGCAAATCGAAAGATATATAGGGGCTTTGGTACACCATTTACCTTAAATCGAACGAAGATATATATGGGATCTATATCTAGATCTGAACCGATTTTCACGAAACTTTGCAAACATCGTTATATACTTAATTCAGTGCGCCATGCCAAATTTCGTACAAATCGAAAGATATATTGGGACTTCGGTACCTTAAAATTTAAATTTACCTTAAATCGGACGAAGATATAAATGGGAGCTATATCTAAATCCGAACCGATTTCCTCGAAACTCAACACACATCATTTTAATCCTTATTCAATACGCTGTTCCAAATTTTGTGGAAATCGGAAGATATATAGGGACTTTAGTGGACTATTTACATAAAATCGGGCAAAACTATGTATGGAAGCTATATCTAAATCTGAACCGATTTTTCGTCCTTGGGCCAAACAAATGAGCTGTGCCAAATTTCATTCAATTCGGATCATAAATGCGACCTGTACCTTGTTTACAATTTAACATGGAGAGACGGACGGACGGACGGACATGCATAAATCGACTCAGAAAGTGATGCATATTCTCAAAAGGAACCATGGGTCTATCTCGATTATTTTTGCCGTTTACAAACATATGTACAAAGACATAATATCCTGTACCACAGTATGGTGAACGGTATACTAACAGCTAATAACTGAATTTAGCACCCAATTTAGCCTATTTACTTATCTGCAATATGGGGATAGGTTTTTCTTTATTACAATTTAAGTAGAGCTTCCATCAAATATGTAAAACATAAAATCGACAACATAGTTTATATTTATAACCAAACATCGTTTTAGTTTTACTGTCATTTATGCGTACAAGGATAGCAGTCATGCATTTCTCTAAAATCGAATACTTAAATTTTTATGACCAAAGAAGCCTAACCCAAATTCTTTAAAGTTAAATTTATGACATTAGCACAACATAATATCGGTCTTGGTCACATCAATGACCCACTGTGCTCTGTTGACATCTAAGGCATTTAGATTTTACAAAAAAAAAAAAAGAAGACAATTTATCTACACATCAAAGCAACGGAGACAAATAATAAAATAGAATTGTGTGTTAAGGGAATAATGAACGATAGAAAAAATCAAATAAAATAAAAAAACGACCCTTTAACCCATCGATATATGTACTCGGATATGATTTTGTTAAAATATTGTCCATGGCCCTTGTGCCTTCTAGGTTCATAGGAGGCTTATGGTTTAGATCATGCTCATCAGCATCATGATGAAAAACATTTTTCAAGGCTTTTTAAAAGGAAAAAGGTTTTTTTGTTATCTATAGAAAATACACACACAAAGAACAAAGATTTCTCTGTGTTGCCAAAGTTTATTATGTGAGTATTTGTGTGGGATAAATGCTACAGATGTACATTTGTTTGGTATATAATGGTCGTTATATATTCTGAAAAAAAAACAAACGAACAAAAGCAAATAACAGAAAACATAAGCTTTATAATATGTTTTAGAACTCTCGCAGGTTGATGTTTCAATAGGCATGTGGCGTGCAAACGCATGTGGTCGGGTTTTTTTCTTTTGTGAATGCCAGCAGAGTGGCCATGTTTTGAAAATGAACCAGGAAAGGAAAGTTTAAAAGTCCGACTATATGATATCCTTCACCACATTGCGTATATACAAGAGATGCTACTGTGTACAATATTCTGTAGATAGAACAGACATAGAACCTTTAGAGGACAATTGTAATTGGGTCGAAATTAAACTTGTGAGCTACATTGATATTTGAACCAAAAACCATATCAATACCATTCATAAATCTATGAGTGGGCCATTCTGAAATCAAATACGCGATATTTTACCTCTAATATATCTATATATATATATATATATATATCGCATATATTTATCTGGACCCAACTCGGTTCGCTCCCCAAAACTTTGTCTCAACCGGACAAATATTGGGAATTTGGTGCACCAGTTAGATAAAATCGGGCAAAAATATATATGGGAGATATATCAAAATCTGAACGGATTTCAACGAAATTTCACAGGCGTCAAACTCGCTCGCAAAACTGTTTCTCAATTGGACAAACCTTAGGTATTTAGCGCATCATTTACATAAAACCGGACAAAAATATAAATGGGAGCAATATCTAAGTCTGAGCCTATTTCCACAAAAACTCGCAATATAAAGTTGGACATACAAATCAAACTCCCAACAAATATTGGGAGTTTGGTGTACCATTTATATAAAATCGGACGAATTAAAAAATTGGGGATACCTTTATACGGAAGCTATGGCTAAACATGTACCGATATAGCTCATCTTCGAAATTGACCTGCCTGCAGACAAAAGCTCAATTTGCTTAGAGGCTAGAGTGATTACAACAGACAGGTTTTCCTGTGCATTATCATTTCGCTCGTTTAGATCCCATATATATTTTCGTCCGATTTTATGTAATTGGTGCAATAAAGTCCCTATATATCTTTTGATTTGCACGAATTTTGGTATATGGTACTGAAATAAGTCTAGAATGAGGTTGCTAAGCTTCGTGAAAAAATCCTTAGCTAGGCCGATTGACACAATGTACTGAAGTAACATAAATTAGCCTCTGACAAGTTTCCCTGAAATCGGTTCAGATATAGATATATGTAACAAAAACGCTTCGTCTGTTAGGATACATATGTAGAATATTCCCAAAGTGGTGAAGGGTATCATATAGTCGGCCTAGACTTTACAACTTTCCTTACTGTTTTTTTATAAATAAATGGCAACCCTTTAAATCCTTCCTTTATCTCATACACTCTGGACATCAGCATTTACTTCCTACAATGGCAAATAAATTGTTGTCGTTGTTTTTAAGAAAGGAGAAAAAAATACCAAGCGATACACACACACACTTATATATCTCTGTCCTTGCCTATTTTCTATAAATACATACGTACAAAAGCCTTTAAAATCTAAACTATGCTCTCGGTATATTTATGGTCGATATGGGGATTTATGGTGTGCTGGGGTAAAGGTTGATATTTGATTTTTTATTTTATTTCATTTTTTTCATAACATTTTTTGTGTTCTATACATTTCCGTCTCATTCGCTTTTATGGTATTTTTCAAATGGTATAAAAACAGACACATACATGAACACTAAACATATGGAACAGCAACAAAAGCATAGGATATTGGTAGTTGGGGAGTTGTGTAAATACCGGATGAATGCTGTGGAAATAAGCAGTTCGAATAGAGGAACAAATTAATTTTATTTTTATAAAGAATTCGAATATTAATTCTCTAGACAATATATATATATATATATATACATATGAAAATCCTTTTCAGTTTGATTTGGAAAATGGAGATGTAGGTATGGGGGATGCGTATATATTTCTGTGGCGTGAGAAGTTTACTTTTTATTATATAAAATTTAATAATTTTCTTAAGAAATAAACAAAAATGAAGTTTATTATTTTTAATAAAATAAATTATACTTCCTATAGATCAAAAAAATACAACAATTGCAATGTGTCAATGTACAATTAATATCAGAAATATCTTAGATTTTGTCCTTTCAAAGAAATATGGACAAGATTAGAAAAGTGAAAAATTGAGTAATTTCTCCCCTTTTATTTTTTAACAAAAAATATTATCTAATTAATTCCACCGAAATTAATTACATGACCTTTTAACCTTTTGAGTTTATTTTGGTCTAAGGTAAAATAGTAAAAAAATGTTCAACCTATGTCTAAAAATGTTTACAGTACAAATACATTAATTATAGAAGAAAAAAAAAAACAACAATAAGACAACGTTGAAACGTGTAAATGTATTCCAGGCATCGAGCATGTCTCATTTTGATTGCTTTCACTGATTTTGACAGTTGCCAGACAGAAAAAAACCTACGTAAAAATATTTCTCATGTTATTGATCTCTAACGATGCTATATCATTTGTCAGCTCAGGTTCAGTTCTGTCAGTCAGTCAGTCAGTCTTTAAATAGAAATTTGGAAGAGCCTTAAAGTGAAACTAATTTTAAGCTTTTCAAATCTTTAAAATGTGTACAATTTTGTTATTAGTAAATTTAATTTACTTTTGGCGAAAAATTTATAAATTTACATTTAATATTACGATTTAAGTATTGTTATCCAAAAATATAATCTAGCATAGGTTTCCGAATAAAATTCCATGAATACAATATGCAAAAAGAAAAGGAGTAAACAATTTTTCATTTCTTGTTTTACTATTTCTTTTTCACGTGCATTTTTCACGAAGCACACACATATGAAAAAAGAGACAAAATAGCAATATGCAAAAATATGCTTTGTCCTCGACATGTTGTAATTGCTTGCAGTAACAATGTATTAGCAAGATTCATTGATTCCAGCTACTCCCATTACAAAACGAACCGATTTTTTTGTGAAGCATATTTTTTCTCGCACAGACACACACACAATCACATACGCATACAAATACCCACACGAAATTTCAAACATAAAAGCAAGGCAAATGTTTAACATGACCTCAGATATGTGTGCACCGTTTCAATGGACGCATATGTTTGCATGTATAGGCATGTGTTACAGCGAGTAGAAATATTCGAAATTTTACCTCAGTTGCAATTTTTTCTTGCATGGTTAATGTCAAAAAGTGTTAAAGGGTAACTTGTCACCAAATCAACAATATTTTTTAAAATTTAAATGGGACTTTTAGTTCTTGGATGAAGACCTCATGGGGTTTCTATGGACAGCAGCGTCTCAGATGTCGCAAGATATCAGTATGAGAGCTCAAGAGAGTAGAATAACTCTAGGTCTTCTATGGACGCTAGAATGAATCCAGAATATCTGTAGGTCTTTTGTATGTAAAAAAGGGACCCAACGTTTTGCTTGCACAACGGAAGAACTCTAGAACCTTCATATAGAAAAGAAGACCTCTAGGACATTCATTTAAAACTGAAATACACAAGGAATTGCTTCACAGGCTTCGTTCAGGAATATAAGGCTTTCGTTTTGTCTTCAGGTATCGAAAATCTTGTACACCCAATACAAATATAAATGTAATCTATAGACGACAGAAAGCCTAAAGGTCTTGTAGGTCTTCTGTAGACGGTAGATTACAACTAGATCCTGTAGACAAACCCCCGTCGATTGTAAATGGGAAACAAGATTCTTCTTCGGGGCGTGATTAGGCAACAGAAGACCTCAATGCTTTTAAATACACAAAAGAAGGGTTTCATATATATGTGGGGTGTTTCCAGGTATTCTATAGACCTCGGAAGATTTTCATGTGTTCTATGGACAATATTAGACCTGTGTGAAAGACCTCTTGGTATTTTATAAGCTCCAGAGGAGTACGTTATTTTCTATATTTTATAAAATACATTGAGGTCTATTTTTGCAATAATTATATCGTTTACCACACTGTGGTACAGGGTAATATGTCTTTGAGCATATATTTGTAACAGGCACAAAGAAATGGGATAGATCCAATGGTTTCTTTTGTGAATATGTATAGAATCAATTTCTGAGTTGATTTATGCATGTCCACCTGTCCGTCCGTCTGTCAGTGAATTCTTCACTTATTTGGCCCAAGGTGTAGATGAAGATACATACATATTTTATTCCGATTTACACTTGGAACACTTTTTAATAATTTGGTAAATCTTTGTAAGAAAACTATTTGTTAACCAGTGAGCGGAGCAGTATAGTCGGACGGGGCCGACCATACGATACCCTACACAACTACCACGAAACTGTAACTTTCTGCGGATGTTTATCCTGAGCCTGGGCAATATTTCGGGATATTTCCATCCGCTTGCCCGATTAGAGGCCAACAGCACCTCTTCCTTACACTGACATATATTCTTAATATTACTAATATTCTCTACACCCCTTCTAATTACTTGTCCAGATTCCCTTCACCGTAAGTTGTGTTGTGATGTTCGGCTTATAATTGTAGTCTATAGATTGACTTCATCCCAAAATTATTATCTGATCGTCACCGAAAATTATAGGAGTTATTCTTGACCACAACTGGAAACTCATGGAAAATTTCAAAGCGATAAGTGCTATATTTCCCCCCGATAGTGTGGTTTTGTGGTTTACTAAATAATATCATGCCTATTCTCGCGATGTTCGGGCCATAATTGCGGCATCTGGAGCGACCAGAAAAACGGACATTTCATCCCCTAAATATTATCCAATCTTTACCAAAAACAATAGGGGTCTTCATTGACCAGAACCCATCCTTCATGCAAAATTTCGTGAAGATTGGTCCATAACTGTGGCCTGTATCGTGTTTACAAAATATAATGGACAGACGGACGGACACACAGGTCTAGATCGACTTAACTAGTCGTGATATGACGATCGGTATACTTGAAGGTGGGTCTCGGACCAATATTTCGCGGCGTTACAAACTTTTGGGGCTGCACAAAGCTATAATACCCTGACAACATAGTTGTGTAGGGTATACTAATATCCCGTTTATTGCATATCAGAAAAAAACTAAATTCCCTGTTTCTGAGAATATCCATGTCATCCTAATCCACACTCATCACAACACACACCATGACAGCAATAGTGAGTGTCGACCTGCATACCTTTATGTCATTGTCAATGGCGGCAGAACATAGTGTGGCTCATAACCTTAGCCCGCAAGACTATTTCGTTTTTTGGGCATTGAAAAGAAACGACAGCAAAGACAAAAATCCGAAACACAATCGTTATGGATGAGGTGTCCCCTTTAGGCTTTTTCTTCTTTTTTTTGTGAACAGCCTGAAAACATTGACAAAGTTCAAAGGAACATGGTGTATGTCATTAGTATAGTCTGTGTATTTCCAGAGATTAATTTACAACTCTTTTGTGTTTGATACATAAGGACAGGGTACGTGTGAAAAGAGGGAAAAAAAGATGTATGGCTGACGGACGGACTGACTGACTGAAAGAAAAAACCGGTTAAATGGTTTTATCTAATGCTGAAAGCTCTTTAAACACTGTTCAGAAAATGTATGTTACAAAAGAGTGCAAAAAAAAAAAAAAATAATTGCTTCTTATAAAAGATAATTATGAACATGACCAGGACATAATGTTTTTCGGAATATTGGAGATTGTAATGAATAGATATCTTCAAAGGGTGAAATCTTACATGAGCTCGGTCGTTTCTGGAAGGAATAAAAATAGAGGTATGGAAAACGTCATGCATATGCGTCATTGATCTGTACACAAGTTTCGAAATATAAATAGATATTGAAATACTTTGTGGCAAATTTTACATTCTTAAGAAAACTATGTTTCTCGACTTCTTTGAATAATTTCCTTTCATAAAATTTGCCGAACATTCTTCCCAGAATATTCTTAAAAAAGTTTTGATTTCAATTCCACTTCGTTAAATGACGTCAATCTCATCACAATATCAATCACACACACACACACATACCCAGTTTAAACATTGCCAAAGTGTTTAATTACGGCCCAACGCATTTATATTTAATTCCAACCATGAATTTGAATACAAACCCACACTGACAACCAGCCACCTATCATTATCCTGCAATGTGGTCTTCGCATTGTCAGCAACAATTTGAAAAGCGTGTTGGCGTTTTTCGTTATCAGAATTGATTTTTAAATAATTGTTTTGCTTCCGTACATTATGTATTGTTGGCAGCATCATCATCATCAGTATCGTCACTGGCGATGAATAGGCTTCATTAAAACGTGAAGAGGTCTGCAAATGATGTTTAGATCGCCAACAATTTTTTTTGGCATTTGGTTGGTATTCATTCGGTTTTATTTTCCACAGCCACTAAATAATGGATGTGATGAACAATTTGAATGATGGTTCGCTTGAAAAATGTGTAGTTATTACGGAAACCAGTATTACAGGGCAAATAAACCGGGGCTCAGCATATGTTCATTGATTGTTCGAATGCGAGGGGTTTTGTCAAAATTAACAGAAGCATAGATATTGATAGTCTCTATCATAAGGGGAAGTGCATATGAAATTTATCATTCCTTTTCAAATATCTCGGAGTATTCGATGGAAACCACATACTCGATCAGAATAAAATTCTATGGCGATTTTGCTCTGTCCACCTCTTTTCAAACAAAATGGCTGAAATTTAGTATTTTGGATTCTCGTTATGTAGAGAATGTCTCTACGAAAACTTGTCAGTATTTACCTCAGTTTCTCCTGTGCTATTTGATATTTGGGGTTCTTATTTGGTAGTAAACATTTCCATGATTAACTATTAATATTGATGTATTGGTCCATGTTTGGACATAGCCCCATATTATTACAGCGCTCCTTTTACGGAATTTTAAACGTATTTACAGCATTTTGCATCAAAAGTAGTTGTAATTTTACATTTAGAATTCTTGAAGGGTGGCAAATATCTCGACACAAAATTTGCCCATATCAGTCCTTGTTTCGACATAGTCCGGTTTCAGAATCCTTTTATATTAGGATGGGGAAAAAAGCAAACCATTATTTTTATATGAATTATAGGACTTTATTTTACATGCTTCGAAATGTCCGATTTGGGCCAAATATGCACCGATTTGTTGTCATTTTAATGATAACATCGTAATGCCTCTCTCATAGGAGCACTACTCTGTATTTGCAAAAAAAAAAAAAAAAAAAAATTGGTAATCGATTTTCACAATCCAATTTTTTATCAGTAAATAAATTTTACAATGCAAGAAGAAGATGATAATCGCTTGGTGCCAAGTCCGGATTGTATGGCGGATGCATTAAAACTTCCCAACCAAGCTCCTGAAGTTTCTGGCGAGTCACTGTAGATGTGTGTGGCCTGGTGGAACACGACACTCCTCCTGTTGGCCAAGTCTGGCCGGTTCTGGTCAATTGTAAATGGTGTAAAACAATTTTAAACAAGTGCAAATATCTATAAGTTCGACCGGGATGAACTTGGGATACCCTCCATCATCGGAATACCGACATTTAATTGAAATGAACATATAGGGAACATTCAAACATGGTTCTACCTCGATTCCTTTTGCCTTTTGGGGGGTCCTTTTTGGATGATTTTTATACCCTCCATCATGAGGACGACATTAAAAAACCAGTGAGCGGAGCACTATTGTCGGACGGGGCCGACCATATAATACCCTATGCACGTTTGTTCCTAATAGACATATTTTGGGTCCTACTTAAAATTGGACGAAACCATATGGGGGCTATATCGAAATATGGACGGATTCCAACAAAACTTGACACATTTTTGGCTAACCTATCTTAAGTACGTTGTGCAAAATTTTGTGTAAATCTGAACCGAAAATATATATGGAAGTTATATCTCAATCTGAACTGATTTTCACGGAACTTAACACACATCGTTCTAGGATTTATTTAGCACGTTATGCCAAATTTTGCAAATCGAAGGATATATAGGGACTTTGGTGTACCATTGACATATGAGGAAACTTAACACACATCATTCTAGACTCAATTCAGTACGCTATGCCAAATTTCGTGCAAATCGAAGGGTATATAGGGACTTTGGTACACAATTTACATTAAATATATGGGACTTATGCCCAAATCTGAGCCGATTTCCAAGAAATTTTACACACATCATTCTAGACCTAATTCATCACGCTATGCACCATTTACATTAAATCGGACTTTGTTTACAATTTACTTTGTTTACAATTTAACATGGGCAGACAGACGGATGGACGGACATGCATAAATCGACTCAGAAATTGATTATATGCATATTCTCAATAGGAACAATGGGTCTATCTCGATTCCTTTTGCCTGTTACAAACATATGCACAAAGGCATATGTCGGTATTCCGATGTACCACAGTGTGGTGAAGGGTATAAACATTTTCCGTTTATATCCTACGTATGGAGTTTTAAGACGATTTAGCCATCTGTGGTAATCATTTTATCTTTGGAGGATAACGAAATAAAACAAAAACTAGAACGCCAGTTTCGAGGATGAACTATATCGGCCTGCAGGCTCCTTGTAATGAAATACTTGCTAATCCCTACACGATGTAATTGCTCTCTTAATTACAGTATTTTGAGGATTTTATACACATGTCCCACCCTAACATGCGTTATCAATATCGGTCCACGTTTAGGGGTTTTGAGATTTTAGGAAAAATCTCTATTTAAAATTACTGAAATTTGTATTTGGTGTGAATTTGGTGAATCATCGGTATAGGTGCACTTTTTCGAATGTTCCATATATTTCCATTTCCAATGATTTTTTCACTTCTTTTAATTTGTTGTGAAATATTCTCACCGATGTGGTCTTAAATTTGTCATTCCGGATTCTCGTAAAGTGAAACTAATCTGTTTTCGATGTATGCCGATCTTTTGATATAATCGTATAATTTTCAATAGTTTATGTTAGTGACAACGTGGCAGTAGCTTGGTATTTCGGATTCCAGATGAATAAAAAACTTTGTTCTAGAAAATTTTCAATATAGGTTTATGTTTTCAAATATCTCGCATTTAGTGACCCGCGCATTATTTTCTCTACGTGGGAGTTCCCAGTTCATAGTTTATAATTTGTAAATAACTCATTTATATGCTTAAAGATCCCAACCCTTTGTTACGAAATTTTAAATTCACACTACATGCTGTAGTTTTATAAAAAGTTCGACCCTGCCGAATAGAACGATCCTTTAGCTTGCTAAAAAGTTAATTTTCCATTGACTTTATATGAAATACATTATCTTCTCAGATAATATAAGATCTCATACACGTACAAAAACCAAGAAATCCTGAAAATTCCATTTTCAGTGAACTTCCTCTTTTTTCCACCCCACGTATCTTCAAGACCACCGCGTTAACACACACACACACACATATACAAAGATTTTCTGTTGAAATAGCAATTAGCAGACAATTTTCCCGCTCGAAAATTTTGAAACCTACTCCAACCACCCCATCCCATTGATTTGTTAGACAAAATTGATGATTACGCAAATCATTACCGCTAACTAAATATTCATGAACAGAAACCTCGAGTACTATTTAGATTTGGTCGATGGAGGGTGGTTTTATTTATATTGGGCTTTATTATGAATATTTTAATTGCATGTGTATGGGTGTATGTAGTTAAATGTTATATTTATTTTCGTTGGTGCCAAAATGAATAAATAAATGGAAAGTTTTGAATTCTGAACAAATAAGTGATTTGAAAGGACAATTGATGGAAAATTGGCTAGAGTTTAATGAGAACTTTTTTGGGAAGGTTGGACGTTAATCGAAGAATTAAAATTTAAGAAATTTAAATGTAATTTTTTAGTAAGACCAAAAATCCCGGAGTAGAAATATATTTTAAGGATTTCTATTTCCCTTAATATATATTTCTACTCCGAGATTTTGACACTGAGAACAACAAAGTGTTGAATCAGTGTGAAGAGGTTTATTTTGAGCAATTAACGAATTTTGTCAAGCTAAAGGTTTTTTACTATATTCGACCGAGGAGATTTCAATTGACTTGTCATAGGATTTGTTGAATGGCATTAAGTCTAGACATCTTTGTTCCCACTGTTCCACAGGGAGGTGTGACCACTTTCCCTTCCTGTATGATCTCCTTAAAAACTCCTTTTGTCTCTCATAGGCTGTAATTTAGGTTTGTGTACTTAAAACATCTCTGTTCCACCCCCTTGACTTCCATTCGCATGTAAATATAAATATTCCTTAAATTACGCTCTTAATTTATTACTTAAAATTAATGCTTACAAATTCCCCTTAGACAAGTAATCAAAAACCGGACTATTGCCATTGAAGCGACAATTTGTTATTAGCCTTTAGGCAATCGTAGGAGACACTTGTGTAAAAGTTCTTTTTTTATCTTTTTGTGTGTTTTTGAGAAAAGAAATTTTAATTAAAACATTATTGCCTTGAAGTAAAATTCAGCATTTCATTTTTGTTTCATATTGTGGTTATTATTTTATTGGCATAATTTTGGTTCTGAAAAAAACGAAACTTTTTATTAGACATATACGATTATGTGAAACTTTCCAGACTTTACAATTGTGAGGGGATACAACATTTAAAATTATTCATTGATACAGGGGAGGAAGATATTTTATGCAGATTTATGGCCGAAGGCAAGAGAGAGAGGAATTTTATTTTTATGTGGGTTCTACACTAATTAAATCCTTAAATAATTGTGATGTTGATAGCAGTCAATCTGTGCAAAATTTCAACAAGTCGCACAATTTTTTTTTCACAATTTTTTTATACACTTCACCACTGTTGTGGTACAGGGTATTATGTCTTTGTGCATATGTTTGTAACAGGCAAAAGAAAACGAGATAGACACAATGTTCCTTTTGAGAATATGCATAGAATCACTTTCTGAGTCGATTTATGCATGTCCGTCCGTCCGTCCGTCCGTCTGTCGATGTTAAATTGTAAACAAAGTACAGGTCGCGTTTATACTCCGAACCCTATTGAAATTGGGAAAAATCGGTTCAGATTTAGATATAGCTCCCATATATATTTGCGGCTGATTTTAGGTAAATGGTGCACCATAGTCCCTCTATATCTTTCAATTTGCAAGAAATTTGGCACAGAGTACTGAATTAGGTCCAGAATGGTGTGTGCCAAGTTTCGAGAAAATCGGTTCAGATTTAAATATAGCTCCCATATATAGTTTCTTCCGATTTAAGGTAAATGGTGCACCAAAGTCCCTACATATAATTCGATTTGCATGATATTTGGCATACAGTACTGAATTAAGGGCAGACTGATGTGTGCCAAGTTTTGAGAAAATCGGTTCAGATTTAGATATAGCTCCCATATATAGTTTCGTCCGATTTAAGGTAAATGTTACCCCAAAGTCCCTATATATCATTCTCTTTGCACGAAATTTGGCATAGAGTACTGAATTAGGTCCAGAAAGATGTGTGCTAAGTTACGTGGAAATCGGTTCAGATTTAGATATAGCTCCCATATATATTTTCGTCCAAAGTCCCTATATATCTTTCGATTTGCACGAAATTTGGCATAGGGTGCTGAATTAGGACCAGAATAATGTGTGCTAAATCGATTCATATTTCAAAAAAATATGAAAATCGGTTCATATTTCAATATAGCTCCAATATATATTTTCGTCCGATTTAATGTAAATTGTGCACTAAAGAACCAGATATTGGCCGACCCGCACACAATTTTGTACAATATACTGAAGTAACTATAACCTTTCGTGTGTCAAGTTTTATTGAAATTGGTTCAAATTTACATATAGCTCCTATATATGCTTTCGTCCGATTTTAAGTAAATGGTCTACAAAAGACCCATAGCTAGGCCAATTGGCAAAACGTACTGAAATTAATATAAATTAATCTCGGGCAGGTTTCCTTGAAATCGGTTCAGATTTAGATATAGCATAGCTTCCATATATAATTTCGACCTATTCATATCATATAGTCTAAGTTAAAAATTCTCGACATTTGTACATTTCATGCAGGAGGTACACAAAGGTTGGATCGATGGGACTTTAACTTTAGTGTAGTAAAAAATCAATATTTAAAGTTTTGTTACACCAACATATTGTACTCTAATTTGTACATGAATACTTTTATGTGGGATCTGCAAGAAATTCCTTCGTTCAGTATTTTACCCAATAATTTTCATTAAAAACTAATTTAAGAAAAATAATTTTTAATGAAACAACTTTTTTGTTAATAAAAATATTTCATATTTTCTTTTCTTTCTCTTTTCGGTATTCTTCGATTACTGTTTGGATGGACGATTCTTCACCAATTGCCGTATTTTTGGAACATGACAACCATCATTGACATGAATTTTTCTTGTCTTTTGAAATACGTCTGGGCCATGTTGTCATTTTGTTTTGTGACAAATATTTCATAACCTATACAGCCACAAGTCAAGCCGATGTCATCAGAAAATTTGTTATAGCCTCAGCGCCGCAAGAATATACAAGTAATAGTGGCGGTGGTGGGAGCGGAAATGGCTTTGGCAGCACCAGTGAAAGTAGTAGTAGCAGCAGCAACAGTGGAGGCAGCAATTTTATTATCAGCAGTAGCAATGGAGGTGGTGGTAATGGTGGTAGTATAAGCATTAATAGTAATAGTAAATTAGCATCTTCTTCTTCTTCTTTGTCGTCCTCGTTGTCTTCATCGTTATCATCATCATCGTCGTCGTCCTCGTCACCCTCAACGTCCTCGTTAACGTCATCTTATTCTTCGTCGTCGGTGTCATCATTATTGTCTCCAGCCTCGGTAGCGGCATCATTTACACCATCCGCCGCATCATCAGCGCTGGCATCCTTGGTACAGGCGGAGGCGCCGTCATTAGAAACATTTGTGTCAGCAGCATCTACATCAGCATTTGTGGAACCATATTTGGATGGTTATGCCACGACAAATGTCACGGCACAAATTGGTACACACGCATATCTGCCATGTCGGGTAAGTGTTTGTAATTTTCGTAGCTATTGTTGTTGGCTTTCTTTTGTTATTTCAAAATGTTGTTGTTGTTTTTTTGGTTTTTGTTCCTATTTGCCAGTTTCATATTCTTTGCGTTGTTGTTTTTTTTTAAGTTTCATACATTTTGAACTTTATGCTATAAATTTTACTTTTAGTTTTCTTGTGAGGCTCTGCATGATTTTTTTTCTTTTTTTTTTTTTTTTTTTGTTTAACCCATTGTGAGTTGCTTAAAAAAGTAAAAGTTATTCGATATTGAAAATACTTTAACGTTAAAATCAGTCATAAACTTTGAGGGTATACACATTTTAAATACTTTTCATTTTAAATACCGCGTTACACCTACGTGTGCTAAAGACATAATGCAGTGATCACTTTTTCAACTTCAAAAAATTTTTAAAGGAAATCAAAAACATCAGCTTGGGGTGGGGCATGAATAATCAATAACGAAAGTTGTTAAGTCAGACGGGACCGACTATAGGATACCCTTCGCCACTTTGGGTATATTTAACAGATGGAATCCTAACAGACGTCGCGTTTTTGAAGGACCATTAACATGAAATTAAACATGTCATTCTGCAATCTATACCAAATTTTGGGGTCAAAATTATGTAAATAAATGGGTCAATGGGTCAAAAGTATGAAAATAAATTTAAAGTGAAATAACGACACCTAAACCGGTTTCATCGAAACTTGTCACATATTAGTTTACTCTTATTTCACCATTTACATAAAATCAGACGAAAATATATATGGGAGCTATATCTAAATCTGCTCCGATTTTCACGAGATTTAACACACATCGCTCTATACTTAATTCAGTACGCTGTGCCAAATTTCGTGCAAATCGAAGGATATATAGGGGCTTTGGTGCACCATTTACCTTAAATCGGACAAAGACATGTATATGGAAGCTATATCTAAATCTGATCCGATTTTCTTGAATTTCAATTGGGTTTGTCCATGGGCCAAATAAATGAGCTGTGCCAAATTTCATCCAATTCCAATCAAAAATGTGACCTGTACTTTATTTACAATTTAACATGGACATATAGACGGATGGACGGACGGTCATGTATAAATCGTTTAAAAAATGATTCTATGTAAAAGGAACCCTGTGTCGATTTCGTTTCATTTTGCCTGTTACAAACATATGCACAAAGATATAATACCCTGTATCACAGTGTGGTGAAGAGTATAGAAATAATTGGGTGTCATGGCTGTACGGCGGGTAACCCATTTATTCCGCCTCTGGCTTAACCCGATGTGTTCGCTCGCATTGTCATGGTGTACAAAATTCGTATTTTCTTGTAGATTTTTCGAATATCTTGAACTCTTAATTTAATTCAGAATAAATTAATCATTTTACGTTTCTTACCATCGGCGGGAACAATCCATTTGCCTCGAAATGTTTTCTTCACGAGAAACTTTCGCTGGATTTGCATAGAATTGTCTTCTGATCGCAGGCCCAAAAATATCCAATATTTTAGGGTTTTTGAGCGCACTTTTCAACAGAACCAGCTGAATTTTTTTTACATCGGGTTCTTATTGGTAACCGAATTCCTTTAGTGCTTTTATTTCCTATTCTCCACACTAAAAATGATCAAATTTATGGCGCCTTGAGGGTTTCGAGCGCGTTTTCAACTTTCCTTTTGAAAATTGCATAGAATCATTTTCTGAGTCGATTCATTCATGTCCCCCCGTCTGACCATCTGTTGATATTAAATTGTAAACAAAGAACAGTTTGTTTTATGATCCGAATTGGATGAAATTTTGTATAGCTCATTTACTTGGCCCACAGACGAACACTATTAGAAAAAATCGCTTCAGATTTAGATATAGTTCCCATATATATTTTTTGTTCAATTTAGTGTAAGTTGCACACCTAGGTCCCTATATACATATTTCGATTTGCACGAAATATGGCACTGCGTATTGAATTAAGTATAGAATGATGTGTGTTAGGTTTCGTGAAAATCGGTTTAAATTTTGATATACCTCCCATATACATGTTCTTGCCATGCTATTTTGTTTTTTTATTGGCCAATGATTACCAAAATTACCAAATATGTAAATTAAGGACCGTAGTATCTAAAAACGTAAAGAACTTTAAAACATGCTACACACATGCTGTGTGGTGTGGCACATTTTCCCTTTATTATTTTTCATAATACCATTCCATTTTGAAATTCAAGAAATATTTGTTTGGTAGAATGGTAGTAGCTCTTGCCAAGCTACGTTATTTTCTTATTCATGTTTACAATTGTTATTATTACAGTTGTTGTTTTTGTTATTTTTGGGCAAGGATAACAGTGCAAAATTATTATTATTATTCCAACATCAAATTTCTCGACAAGCAATCTACATCACTGCCACCAATACCACTGCCACAACACCATCAGTCTTAATCAATTTTCCACACAATATTGAGGCACACGTTGTGTGTACAAAAGCGAGCGTGCTGGTATTTATTTTATATTTGTCATAATTATTTTTTAATATTAAACCATTAATTTTTATTTAATTGTATTTATGATTGTTGTTAACTGCGTGCGTTTCTACTTCCCTCCCCCGTTCTTCTCACCCACTTCACTACCAAATTGTTTGTGTATATTGCCAGTTATTACTTTGCTACTTGGTGTTCCTTGGCGTTGTCGCGTCTGTTTTGTGGAAACTCTAGACGAAGGGGGAGTAGGCACCAGGAGGTGTCGACATTTTCGGCTCACAACAATCACGTTATGACTTTTGACAATAAGCCACAGAAAAATAGAAAAATCATTAATTATGAAAACACTATGACTCGATGGTTTGTAGGATAATGTCATTTCATTTGTCATATTATATCAGGTGGTGGCGGTAGTGTGGCTGTAGTTGTAGTAGTGGTAAACAACAAAGAATAAACGTATTAATACAATGTCTCAAATTAGCAGGTGCGTGAATTTTGTATTCCTAGAGCCCTTAATTGTATTTTAATTGGCCACAAAAATATTGCCGAAGTTGTGGAATGACATTGACGTCTAACATTTTGGAAGGTGTAAATTGGTTGATGTAATGATAGGCAGTTTGAATGAAATACATTTCAGTTTTTTTGGGGGTGTAATGTATAGTCTATGGAGGAGGGAATACTTATAAAGCATTTTCCTATATTATAATTCACACTCATTAAAAAAGATTCTGGAAACTGTTGCCACATCAAAGAAATTTTGTATCCTGTAATGATCCAGGCTTCTGTTATACCTAGGTAAAATACTGTATTAAAGATCCAAACTTCAGCCAGACATAGTACACATATTTAAAACAATACAAACTTCTGTTAGTCCCTGAAAAAGTATTCTTCAATCATTTAAAACCCTGTATTAAATTTCTGAAAGAGGTTCTATCTTTTAATGTAGAAACTATGAGATTTGAAATTGGCTGCTAGGAGGTTGCTTATGATCTCTGCTTATTAAGTATGTCATTAGTGACACTTTAAAACTAAGAAGTTTAATGTGCCGAAAGTTATGTGGGTCCATTGTATGGGCTTTAAATTACAAGGACTTTTATAAAAAATTTTCTGGGAAGAAGTTTTTTGACCAAGAATCCGCAATGGTAATTCGGTGGAAAATCCGACTAAAAAACAGTAAGGATAGTAGTAAAGTCGGACTGGGCCGACTATATGATACCCTTCACCACTTTGGGTATGTATCCTAACAGACGACGTCTTTTTGTTATATATCTATATCAGAACCGATTTCAGGGAAACTTGCCAGAGACTAATTTATATTACATCAGTACGTTGTGTCAATCGGCCTAGATAAGGAAATTCGTGCAAATCGAAAGATATATAAGCACTTTGGTGCACCAATTACATAAAATCGAACGAAAATATATATGGGAGCTATATCTAAATCTGAACCGATTTTTATGAAACTTATCACACGTCATTCTAGCCCTAATTCAGTACGCTATGACAAATTTCGTACAAATCGAATAATTTTCTGACACTTTGGTGCACCAATTACCTAAAATCGGATGAAAATATATATGGGAGCTATATCTAAATCTGAACCGATTTCCATGAAACTTAACACACATCATTCTAGACTTAATTTTGTACCCCATGCACAATTTCGAGCAAAACAAAAGATATATAGGGTCTTTGGTGCACCATTTACCTTAAATCGGATGACAATATATATGAGAGCTATATCTAAATCTGAACCGACATCATTCTCCATCTTATTCATTACTCCGTGCCAAATTTCGTGCAAATTAAAAGGTTTCCAGAGAATTTAGTGGACTATTTACCTAAAATCGGGCGAAGCTATATGTGGGAGCTATATCTAAATCCGAACCGATTTTCTCGAAACTTTGTACATATCATTCTAATTTAGTACGCTGTGCCAAATTTCGTGCAAATCGAAAGATATATAGGGACTTTGGTACACAATTTACCTTAAATCGGACGAAGATATATATGGGAGATATATCTAAATCTGAACTGACTTTACCGGAACGTGGCAGGCATCGGTCTAAACCTCTTTTCAAATTTCGTGCAAGTCAAAGGATTTCCAGGGACTTTGGTAGATTATTTACCTAAAATGGGGCGATTCTATATATGAGAGCTATATCTAAATCTGAACCAATTTTCTCATAATTTTTCACACATCATTCTAGACTTAATTGAGTCCGTTATGCCAAAATTCGTGCAATTAAAGAGATTTCCAGGGACTTTAGTGGACTATTTTCCTAAAATCGCGCGAAGCTTTATATGGGAGCTATATCTAAACCGATTTTCTAGAAAGTTTGCACACATCATTCGCGACCTTATTCATTACGCTGTGCCAAATTTCGTGCAAATCGAAAGATATATAGGGACTTTGGTGCCCCATTTACCTTAAATCGGACGAAAATATATTTATGGGAGCTATATGTAAATCTGAACCGATTTTTTTCCAATTTCAATAGGGTTCGTCCTTGGGCCAAACAAATGAGCTGTGCCAAATTTCATCCAATTCGGATCATAAATGCGACCTGTACTTTGTTTACAATTTAACATGGACAGACGGACGGACAGGCGGACGGAGATGCATAAATCGACTCAGAAAGAGATTCTATGCATATTCTCAAAAGGAACCATGGGTCTATCTCGAATATTTTTGCCTGTGACAAACATATGCACATAGATATAATACACTGTACCACAGTGTGGTGAAGGGTATAACAAGCAAGGAAATTTTGAAAGTTGGACGCGGCCGATTGTATGATACCCTTCACCACTTTGTATGCATACAAGAGATGCCAATATGTACAATATCCTGTAGATAGAACGGACATAGCATCTTTAGAGAACGATTAGAATGAAATCGGGTGAAATAAAATTAGTGATCTACATTGACATTTGAACCAATAAATAACCATAAACATACCATTCTGAGTCGGGCAGGTGTCATATCTACATTTGAACGCCATTGCAAGAAAATATATGGGAGATATATCTGAATCTGACCCGATTAAAAAAAAAATCGCATACGTCTATCTATCTCGCTCAGTACGCTGTGTAGAATTTTGTCTCAATCGGACAAATATTGTCAGTTTCCTGCACAATTTACTTAAAATCGGACAAAATTGTATGGGAGCTATATCTAAAACTAAACCGATCCGAACAAAACTTCACAGTCATATTGGTGGTAATATGCGGCTAGAAATTTCAAAATTCTGAAACTGGTCTTAAGTTCTTTTATATATGTGGGCAAAAAAATTGGACATACGATGAAATAGTTTACATAAAAGTTTCTTGACCTCCAAAAAATCGAAATGCCAAATTGCGGTCTCATCGTTAGTACAATTAGGCTAAAACCTTCAAAATATCGAAATAGGGCTGTGTGTATGTTTAACGATTGCCGAATAACTTTCAATTCTGTTGGAATGTGTGGCTAAAACCTTCAAAATACTAAAAATCGAGCGTTACCCTCATAAGCGAGCTATCCCAATAACTGGACCAACGTATTCCATTTGTAATATAAAAAAAAATATAAAAATTTTCCATCTGACTTTTGTAGTCCTAACTTCGAAATGAATTGATATTCTCAGAAAATATTCAATATTAATTATTATTTTCATTTAACACACGTCCATAAATATTTCAATCTTCGCCGACAACCAAAAATTCCCCATGGAATTATATTTATTGGTTTTCTCACATTAATAAAACCTTTATTTATTATTTTGTTGTCTTTCATCCTTTTTTTTTTTTTTGCTTTGCCTCCGTTTGTTTATTTTCCTTGGGGTCATAAACAGTTTGCCTTCCTTTTCATTTCATTTCCAACACACGAGAAAATTTAAGGTATGAGTTTGGAATAAAATTAACCATAAAGAAAGCAAAGAATAGAATTTTTGTTATGACCAGTCATAATGTTCTTGGTCACTTGAAGAAAGTCTATTAAAAATTAGTTATGGAATACAAACAAACAATCACAAGGACAAAAGCAGGACATGGTGACTTGTTTACGTATGTATATATGTTTCAAAAGGTAAGGGGAAGAGATGTTTTCCTTAGGTGAACAACATACCCTGATGACTAAGAACAACAACAATTTGTATAGGCCTCCATTAACTTCTTGGGGTGGCAATGGTGTAAATAATAAAGAAAAAATATTGAACATTGTGATAAACACAAAAATAAAATTTCATAATTTTTATGACAAACATTAAATTATTTACAAGGTTATATTTTATATGTTTACATAGCCATTGTTGTTGCCTTTTGGGGTTTTACATTTAAAAGCACAATTATGCCTGAATTAAAGTTGGATTTTATTGAGGCCAAATTTAATATTACGCTAGCTATGGGTCATGTTATTAATCGATTTTAATGGACATGTTCCATTTTAAAATAATGAACTAGCAACACTTTTTGATTGTTGGTGTTCTTTTTGGTTTTGTAAGGGACGAAAATGTAATAAAATTCGAGCGAAACAAATTGGCTATTGTCGCCATGACGACAATCGTTTTTTATGATATACTTTTATATTTTTAGGTCAAAATCGGTATTGTGCGCAAGGGGAAAGTGTAGCGGAGGAGGACTGGAAAGCACAGAGAGCAATGTGTCTATTTTTTTTCGTAGAAAAAGGACAAAGGACTGAATGTTAACTATTTCATAATTCAATTATAGAATATTCTATATAAGAAATAAATTATACTATATTAACTTTAAACAATATTGATTTTGAAAAACAAAATTGAAGGAAAGGCAGTAGATTGCACATTTCGTAAACTTCGACAATAGCTTTATTTAAAAAAAAAAATCAAAAATCTATGCTTCTCTTACCTCCTTCTCTAAGTCCCTGCAAAATATCCTTAAAAAGCCCCAAAAATTACTCTTTAAAAAAAAATCAACGCTAGTTTTAGCCCCAAAATTTTCTTTAAAAAATGCAGGCTTGTCTTAGCCCCAAAAATTATTCTTTATAAAATCCTGGCTGGTCTTAGCACCCAAAAATTATTATTTAAGAAAACTATGCTTCTCTTAGCCCCAAAAATTATTCTTCAAACCAGTAAGGAAAGTAGTAAAGCCGGACGGGGTCTACTATATGATACCCTTCACCACTATGGGTATAGTAAACAGGACTACTAACATGAAATTGGAGAAAAAAAATATGTGATATTTATCTAAATGTGAATCTACCTAGATCTATCCAACAAACGAGTGACATGTTTATTCGTTTGTTACAATGGGACAAAAGCATGTAAATCGACTTCAAACAAATATAAATAGGTCATCCGTTGGCCTATGTTTGTACTTGTCCCTATCAGCCTATTGGTTTCTTGATGCGTCAATTACTCAAAAAATAATAAAGGAGAGGGATAATAAAAGGGAGCTATATGTAAATCTCAGCCGTTTTCACGAAATTTGGCACACATCATTCTGGATTAAATTTCCATTAAATCGGACGAAAATATATATGGGAACTTTATCTAAACCTTGATATCACTCTAGGCTCAACTCAGTACGTTATGCCAAAGTTCGTGCAAATCGAAAGATATATACGGACTTTGGTTCACCATTTACCTAAAACGAAAATACATATGGAAGCTATATCCAAATCTGAACCGATTTTCAGGAAAATTGACACACATCATTCTAGACCTAATTCATGATGCTGTGCAAAATTTCGTGCAAATCGAAGGATATATAGGGACTTGGGTGCACTATTAATTTAAATCGGACGAAAATATATATGGGAGCTATATCCAAATCTGAACCGATTTTAACGAAACTTAACACACATCATTCTAGACCTAATTCATTACGCTGTGCCAAATTTCGTGCAAATCGAAAGATATATAGGGACTTTGGTCCACCATTTACCTTAAATCGGACGAAAATATATATGGGAGCTATATCTAAATCTGAACCGATTTTCAGGAAACGATTTTTCCCAATTTCAATAGGGACTATATAGGGACTTTGGTGCACCATTTACATTAAATTGGACGAAGATATATATGGGAGCTATATCTAAATCTGCACTGATTTTCAGGAAACTTAACACACATCATTCCAAGCCTAATTCATTACGCTGTGCCAAATTTCGTGAAAATCGAAAATATATATGGGAGCTATATCTAAACCTGAACCGATTTTTCCCAATTTCAATAGGGTTCGTCCTTGGGCCAAATAAGTGACCTATGCAAAATTTCATTCAAATCGGGTATTAAATGCGATCGGACAGACGGACGGACGGACAGACGGACATGGGTAAATCGACTCAGAAAGTGATTCTAAGCATATTCTCAAAAGGAACTATGTGTCTATCTCGTTTCCTTTTGCCTGTTACAAACATATGCACAAAGACATAATACCCAGTACCACAGCGTGGTGAAGGGTATAAAAACGTGTCTGAAATCTTCAACAATATCAAAATTTTCAACATTCCGATATGTAGGGTTTATCCTGAAATTTGGGTCAATATTGAGACTTTGTTAGAGGGAGAGATTTTTTTTCATAGGGAGATACTCATATAATATTTACATTTCAAATAATACAATTTGGGAGGTAATGTTCTGTGGAGGCTGGTCTTCAACGTAAACCAGATTTGGTATACAAATTTGAGAAAGATTTTCTGGACTTCAACTCATTTCTGAGAGATTTCCTGACCTCCATCGTGTCTATGAAAGACTGCATGGGGTTCTTTTCATCTATGGCATTCAGTTCGTCTATTATACATTCTATTCTATTCTATAAAAACCCCATGGCCTTAAGTTCGTTTATGTAAGAGTTTCTGCAGTTTTTTCAGCTTTAAAGGGATTTTAATTTTTCAAGATTTTCAATGGGTTGGTAAATCAATACCAATGCTTGTTAGGGTTTGTAACTTTGTACATATATATTTGAAAATTTAAAAGAGAGGAAACATTATTTACAAAAACAAATTGTAATTATTTTGTTGTTGTTTTTTGTAATTAAAGAGAAAGTTAAAAAATAAGGAAGATCTTCACCGATCGGCTTTATCCTAGTTCCTACGATAGCTATACATTCACAGAGAAACGTGTAAAAATTTGAAATCGATTGGGTTATTAGCTTTTGAGTTATCGTGCCCGCCATTCACAAAAGAGAAAAACGCGTTTAAAGTTTGAGAAGCCCTTTGGCCGTCACTTGATGCTATATCTTCAAGAGTTCTTGAGATTTTCACTTGAAATTTTGTAGGGACATTCTTGAATTAGTGTAGATTCGAAATAAATCAAAAAATTTTTGATACCGAGAATGGGGAGTCCCCTTAAATGAAGCATTCCTTAGCGTTCAGCTCGTCTATGAAGGACTCCCTGGTCTTCTGCTAGTCTATGAAAGACTCACTGGCCTTCAGCTCGTCTAAGAAAGACATCCGGAACTTCTTTAGGTCTTTTAAAGACACCCTGGTCTTCAGTTACTCTATAAAAAGCACCCGGCCTTCAATTCGTTTATGATCAAATGTTAATGCTTCAATTTGTCTATGAAAGAATCCCTGGCTTTTAATCTGTCTATTAAAAACCTCCTGACTTTTAGAATGTCTATAAAAGATCTGTAGCTCGTCAATGGCTTAAGAAAGATTTAGGCCGAACTATGATTGATGTTGAATCACTATTTTTAAAAAAATCGTACTTAGAATGTTTAAAATTAGTCCTTCTAAAAATCAACACTGCTTGCCCTTTACAAATTTAAATCTATTTCCCTCTTAGAAATACAGGCATACTACAATTTGTATGGCAATTAAATGTAATTTGATACCAGCATGACATTTTATTTCCGCTGAAATAGACGTTTCTACAACTCTCTGGTAATGTTGCAATTCAATTTTCGTTTACACTCTTTCACCAGCATCATTTAATGCAACCGCAAAATGAACACCAATACTATTTAGTGGCTGGAAATTTTGTTGACTTGAATCAGACTCGCAGCTCCACTCCACCCCTCCCGTACAATAATTTCATGCAAAGTTGTAATGAAATCTATAACCAATGTTTATTAAACTCAAATGTTTCCAAATCACACATAAAGAGAGAGAGGGAATAAGAGTTTATAATGAAAACGAGCACTAGTAGTCGAAGCATAGATTGAATTTCAGGAATTCATTATAGGTATGAATGAACTACATCGAGTATGTTTGGTATTCAAAATATGCATACGCACACCATAGCCATATATTTATGGGATTTAGTCTCAAAATACATACATCGACCCATCCATCCATTCATTCGTCCACCGTGGAATTGTGTGGAAAGATGTGTAGTGTGTATGCGGCTAGTGGTTTTGAGAGTACCAACAATAGTCCATTAGTTAAGTACATTAAAACACAGTTAGTTGTGTTCCATAGTGTGATGTTAGATATGCCAGTGCGTGTATGTGTGCATGTATACATTCCATAATAATTACTTTGAAAATTGTTGCAATTATCGCGAGTGTATGCGTGTTATTCAATCAATTCAGTTGCCGGTTTCGTGGGAAATAAAATTGAATGTTTTATTTAGAAAAATCAATATGATGTACTTTAATAAGCGTCATCGCAACGACCAAACTATGAAATATGAAATCACGATATATTTTATAAAGCACTGAAATTTTGCGCTTAGCTTGATACTACTCCTATAGCCTCTACATAAAATTATCCCCAATATTGTATTTGTATGTATTTTTGGGATTTTGAGAACATTTTTCAACAGAACTGGCTGGATTATTTGGTAGCATAACTTATAAAAATAGACCCATGTGGTACAGGATATAATGTCTTTGAGCATATGTTTACAACAGGCAAAATGAAACGAGATAGACACATGGTGCCATTCAAGAATATGCAGAGAATCACTTTCTGAGTCGATTTATGCATGTCCGTCCGTCTGTCTGTATGCTCCGAATTAATTGAAACTTGAATAGAATGATGTGTGGCAAGTTTCGTAAAAATAGGTTCATTCGATTTGCACGAAATTTGGCATAGCGTACTTAATTAAGTCTTAAATGATTTGAGCTTAGTTTTGTGAAAATCGGTACAGATTTAGATATAGCTCACATATATTTTCGTCCGATTTTTTGTAAGAGTAGCACCAAATCCCCTTTATTTCGTATTATTTCCACGCTATGCAAGTTCAGAATTGGGTCTGGAATGATGTGCCCTATGTTTTGTGATAATCGGTTCAGATTTACATATAGGTCCCATATATTTTTATACCCTTCACCACACTGTGGTACAGGGTATTATGTCTTTGTGCATATGTTTGTAACAGGCAAAGGAAACTAGGTAGACATAGTTCCTTTTGAGAATATGCATAGAATCACTTTTTAAGTCGATTTATCTGTCTGTCTGTCCATGTTAAATTGTAAAAAAGTACAGGTCGCATTTATGATCCGATTTGGATGAAATTTGGCACAAGTCTCTTATTTGGCCCAGGGACGAACCCTATTGAAATTGTGAAAAATCGGTTCAGATTTAGATATATCTCCAATATATATATTTTCGTCCGATTTAAGGTCCCTATATATCTTTCGATTTGCACGAAATTTGGCACAGCGTATTGAATTAGGCCTAAAATGATGTGTGTTAAGTTTCCTGAAAATCGGTCGAGATTTAGATATAGCTCCCATATATAGATTCGTCCGATTTAAGGCAAATGGTGCACCAAAGTCCCTATATATCTTTAGATTTGCACGAAATTTGGCACAGCGTACTGAATTAGGTCTAGAAAGATGTGTGTTAAGTTTTATGAAAATCGATCCAGATTTAGATATAGCTCCCATATATATTTTCGTCCGATTTAATGAAAATGGTTACCAAAGTGCTCATATATAATTTGGTTTGCACGAAATTTGTCATAGCATAATGAATTAAGTGTAAAATGATGTGTGTTAAGTTTCCTGAAAATCGGTCCAGATTCAGATATAGCTCCCATATATAATTTCGTCCGATTTAATGTAAATGTTGCACCAAAGTCTCTATATATCTCTCGATTTGCACGAAATTTGGTATAGCGTAATGAATTAGTTCTAGAATAATGTGTGTTAAGTTTCTTGAAAATCAGTTCAGATTTAGATATAGCTCCTATATATTTTTTCTTCTGAATGTATATTTTTTTTGCACAATGTGCTGAATTTAGTGTAACCTACCGTGTGCTATAATAAGAATCGGTTCAGATTTGGATACAGCACCTATATATAGGTTCGTCCGATTTTAAGTAAATGGTTCAACAAAGACCCAAAGGTAGACCGATTGACACAAAATTTTGCACAACGCACTGAAGTTAATACAACCTAGCGTGTGGAAAGTTTTGAAATCGGTTCAGATTTGGATAGAGCACCTTTATATATTTTCTCCCGATTTTTAGTACATTTTCATTTTAATGGCCCTTCAAAAATTCGACGTCTGTTAGGATTTATCTGTTGAATATACCCAAAGTGGTGGAGGGTATCATATAGTCGGCCCCGTCCGACTTTACTACTTTCCTTACTGGTTTTACATCCGATTTTATGTGAATGGTGTATCATGATTTTTATATTGCATAGAGTACTGAATTTAGTCTAGAAAGTTGTGTGCTAAGTTTCGTGAAAATCGTTTGAGACTTAAGTATATTTCCCTTATATATTATCTATCGATTTTATGTAAATGATACACCAGGGACCCAGTGGTAAAGGGTATAAAATGTGTGACCCGACCTTACATATAAGCCTTATTCATTTGAGTATATATAATTTCCAGAGTTTCACCAATATTTTATTTAATTTGCTTTAAATATTACTATTATTATTTATAATGATGAAATGTTGAATATGCAACAGGATAATCAGTCATAGTATGTGTGACCTCGTGACATGTGTGTTCACAAAGGCTTTTACATGTAATCAACTATGGAAATATTTAATTACAGATACGAGAGTGCAATGGGCTTGGGGTCGTGGTGTTTCAATCTGAAAACGTAAATCCTTTTGGGGAATTTAAATACGAGAATGTGTTATAAATCAAATTATTTAATCATTCATTGTGCACAACGGACAGCAGCAACAAGAACAAAAAAAAAAAACGGTTTATTTGTATGCCAGCACAACAGTAACAATAATTGGCCCATGGCCTTTTCATAAAGCTCTGATATGGCTGGTTGTCACGGTTCCTTTGCATGTGATAGTCTTTATTTTTTTGTGTCTGTGTGTGTGTGTGGGTGGGTGCGAATGTGACGAACAACGAAACAGACAATGAAGCTACTAACTATGAAATCTTAAAATAATTATAAATGCCAGCATAATGATTATTATTATCATCATTATTTCAACTAATATATTAATAAAGGGGAAGGGGGAAAGAGCGAGGCAATTTGTATGTCTGTTATTTTAATTGGATTGTATAACGTAACGCAATGATTGCAATTAAAATTGAATTTCTTCTCGCAATGACAATTGGAAATTAAAATAACAATAGTCTCTGTGCGAACAGTAGATATCAAAGTAACGTTAATAATAATTAAGAACTAATTAAATAATTTGTATAGCTGACTCGGTTGGCATTTAACCCCTTGTGTATGTGGTGGGCAGGGTGTTATTTTCTCAAGCAATGTCACGGCTTTGTGACTAACAAAGAACTATGCCACTTAATTGGAAATCTTTTCACATTGCGGGTTGGTCTATGATGCCATCAGAAATGTTCTAAGCAAGGGGAATTGCACAATTCAGCCTCCGAAAATTCCTTTTTCACTGGTATGAACATGTCATAAAGTTAATGGAATTTATGGAAACATCATTCCATTATTTCTTCATTTGAATTGAACCACAATGAACCTCCAGGGTCAAAATTGCGTTATACATTTCATTGAGCTCGTCATATCAGTGATATTTACCATTTGTCCTTATAATTATGAAAATTGAAAACAATTTGTATTTAATGAAAGGAGAAAAATTATCAAATTTCAATTAAAAAGATAAAAATAGGATTAATTACGAGACAGACAATGGCTATTACGAGATAATGGCCGTAAGAACCGTCAACCAGGAAGCCTTTTATAGCCAGGTACTCTTTCCTATCTGATCATAGACGTGCTGAAGGCCAGGGAGTCATTTATAGCCGGATTAAAGTCCAGTAAGTCTTGTAAAGAGCGACCTAATGGCCAGGGAGTCTTTCATAGAAGAGCTGAAGGCCAGTAAATCATTTGTAGACGACCTTTAGCCCATGCAATCTTTCACACACTAGCTGAAGTTTAGAAAGATTTTCATATACTATTCGGAGACGAACTGAAGACCAGACTAGAAGGCCTGGTAATCTTTCATAGACCAACTGAAGGTCAGGAATTCGTTCATAACGGATTGAAGATCAGTGAATCTTGGAAAGGAGAGCTGATGGCTAGAGAGTCGTTTATAGGCAACCTTAAGGCCAGGCAATCTCTCGTAGACGAGTTGAAGGGGAGCTGAAGGGCAGAAGGTCTTTCATAGACAAGTTGATGACCAAAGTGCCTTTCATAGACGACATGAAGGTCAAGGAGTCACTCATTGATGAACTGAAGGCCAAGGAATCTTCTTAAGACGAACTAAAGGCCAGGCATGCTTTCATAGGCGAGCTTAAGGTCAGCAAGCTTTCATAGACTAGCTGAAAACCAGACAGTCTTTAAAAGACGAACTGAAAGCCCAGGAGGATCTCATAGACAAACTGAATGCCAGAGAGCCTTTCATAGACGACATGAAGGTCAAGGAGTCACTCATTGATGAACTGAAGGCCAAGGAGTCTTTCAAAGACAAACTGAAAGCCCAGGAGGTTCTCATAGACAAACTGAAAGCCAGAGAGTCTTTCATAGACTTCGTGAAAACCAGGAAATCTGATTTAAACGACCTGAATGCCAAGTAGGCTTTCATAGACGAGCTTACGACCAGGCAATCGCTAATAGATAAACTGAAGACCTGACACTTCTTCATACACGAACTGAAGGCCAGGGAGTCATTCTTAGACGAGTTGAAAGCCAGAGAGTCTTTTATAGACGAGCAGGAGGTCAGTGAGTATCTCGTAAAAGAGAGGCCAGTAAGAATTTTATATTAGAGCTGGAGTCGAGGCAGTCTTTATTAGACGAGCTGAACGTCAGCGAGTCTTTAATAAACGAACTGAAGATGAATGACATTTCATGGATGAGCTGATGGCCATTGAGACTTCCTAGGACTATCTAAAGGACAGGAAGTCTTTCGTACAAAAGCTGGAGGCCAGGGAGTCTTTCATGGATGGGGTGAACGCAAGGGAGTCTTTCATGAAATGACTTAAGGCTAATATATGCGCTGAAGCAAGAAGTATTTTATAGACAAGCTGAAAAAGGAACTGGCAGTCTTCAAGTAGCCTTATGTCTAGAAAGGATTTAGTCTTTAAATGGTAGCTGGAAGTTACGAAGTCCCTTACTAATGTTTTTTTTTTCAAAATTTAATACAGCTACTTTTGGCCTTAAATTTGTAAGAAAAAAAAAATGCATTTAATTAAGTATATTTTAATCTTGAGGTTAATAAAAATAATTATAATAATAAAATTGCCATTTTAGATATTAAATATTAATAAATGCCCATATCTAAGGCCTCTTTCAATCCCCATATTTATTAATTACTAATCAATTCACAGTTGTTCAACTGTCAATTTTTATGTGCTTCCATTAGAATATTTAATTATGAAATGCATTTGATTTCCTTTTCATGTTAACCTATCTACAAATATTAATTACATATTAATAACATTGAACGAATCATAACAACCACAAAAACAACAACTAACTATTTCACAATAATTATGGAATAGAACTACACTTGCACAATCCATAGCAAATACAGCACACACATGTACTTAACTGCACATACACACTCATACTGGTCATCATCATCATCATCACAACCACACATATATCATTTAGTTTATGATCTTCACATCCACTTCCTTATTTATGTCGTTACTAACTGCATTCATTTGACATCTACATTTCTTCTTATGCTTCTTCTTTTTTGTTGCAGGTGAAACAACTCGGAAATAAATCAGTTTCCTGGATACGTGTACGAGATGGCCACATACTTACTGTTGACAGGTAATTAAGAAAATTGTTGATGACATTTTACGTTGTAATGTTCGGTGAATCTTTGTACTCGTATGTTTGTATGTCAGTACTATAAGGATATTGTGTATACACACACACATACATGCTTCAGTAACCGGACATGGAGGAGTAATATATTTACTCACACACATAGCGATTTATGTTGTGTGCATTCATTCATTCGAAGAAATGGTACCATGAATTATTTCACAATGATAAGATTATTAAGGATTTTCCATGTACATTACCAATGAATTTTGACAATGTGTGGCATAAGGTGTAATTTTGGAGATTGAAGGATCAAACACAATGAAACATTGACAGTGACATCGATAAATGTGAGGAAATGAGGGGGATATTTATAGACCAGGAGAGTAAAGACTTGAGACGACCTTTGAGGATTTCAGTCGGGTCTAAGGAATTTTTCCATACACCTGCTGAACGCCAGTTTCTTGCATAGACGAATGCACAGGTGTTTATAGGCGAGCTGAAGGAAGCCTTTATAGGCGAGCTGAAGGAAGCCTTTATAGGCGACCTGAAGGGAGCCTTTATAGGCGAGCTGAAGGGAGCCTTTATAGGCGAGCTGAAGGGAGCCTTTATAGGCGAGCTGAAGGGAGCCTTTATAGGCGAGCTGAAGGGAGTCCCTATAGATGAGCTGAAGAGGTATTTTATAGACGAGCTGAAGGGAGTTTCTGTAGGCGAGTTGAAAGGATGTTTTATAGGTGATATATATATGGAACTATATCTAAATTTAAACCGATTTTTTGTCGAAACTTGGCACACATCATTATGGACCTAATTCAGTACTCTGTGACAAATTTCATGCAAACCGAAAGATATAGATGGACTTTGGTGCCCCATTTACCTTAAATCGGACGAAAATATATATGGGAGCTATATCTAAATCTGTACCGATTTTTCCCAATTTCAATAGGGTTCCAAAGGAATCATGTCTTTATCTCGTTACAAACATATGCACAAATACATAATACCCTGTTCCACAGTGTAATGATATTAAAATTTGAAGTAGTACAAATACATTGAAGCTATTTTATTATAGCATAACTTTATATGCATATCTCTTTAGGAATTCATTCGAAAGTGTTTCCCTCCCAACAGGCTCACTAAATCGTATCATAGACAAATAATTAAATTTCCAATATTTAATCAAACTTCAAGTGAAATTGATTATTTGTGTAATGCTAAGCATAACACTTTTTAAAAATCTGCACACATGAGATATTGAAAACTTTTATTCAATTTGACCACCTTTTGAGATTCGATCAATATCGATAGGTTGGTCAGAGGTGCAGGGCAAATACAAATATACACTCTCGGCACCCATACACCCAAACAAACCAACCACTCTCAACTATTACCTTTTTAAATTTAGCCCGTAAATAACTTTGACAAATGAAATGTAATGTAAACAAAATGTGCAGGTAAACACCTTCTATTCCATTTACGACCAAGTGAATGGAATGACACTGTTGGAATGACAAGACACTCTGTTCAAATCCCAGAGTATTTTTTTCGCATCCCTGAAAGATAGTCAAACGGACAGACCGACCGACAGCCATACATCCACATTGCATTTATTTATTTGCTCCAATATACAAAAACACTTAGACACATAATCTAAGCAATCAATTTCTATTACGTTTACTTAGGAGTTTTCTTTCTTTCACACTCTCTCTCTCTCTCTCCACTTTCTTACCATCTATATCTTAGAATTTTCCTCAGTTTTCTTCACACCACTCTGTTCAAAGACAAAAGTTTATTTTTCTTGAATGCATTGCGACAGCTTCCGGAAGTTGTTCAAGGAATGGCAGCCGGGTGTTTGGGCTCTCACACACTCTGCCATATAATGTCCTTCATTTTTTTGCTTTTTTTGATTGCGTTGAAAGAAACTGATTGTTGAGTTTTGTTTGAATCGTCGAGGCGAGAGAATGAGGAGGAGTAGTTTGTTTTCTATAGAGACAAAAGGAAAAACAGGAAAAAAAAACTCCAAGCCGGTAAAGTTTTGAAGATAAATGTGACACAAGACATTACAGCTGCTGCTGCTACGACTGATTCTCATGTGAATACTGATGATGATGATGCTACTCCGTTTTTGTTGCTGCATTTGTTGAATTTACCACGCATGGTAGCCCCCTGAATAGAGGACCTGAGGGCCACAGACTCATACAACACATAAAATACAAGCAATTTAAACAAATATACTTGTATGTTTATGCTTGGGGGCAATCAAGCAACCTTTCAGGCATTTTTGCTTTATAAATAAGTATGTGAAAATATATATATATATATATGAGAACAGAATGTGAAAGTAATACAAAATCGCTATACTACAAATATTATAGAGTTTTAAATAAAACTGCATTTCGGTGCAATGGATATCAAATGCTATAGCACATAATAATTCAGATCGCATATAAAGAATTACATAAGCTCCACTATAACGATTGTCTTCCTCAGCTCGTCTATATCCTCAGTCAATATTTGAAGGAGTAAGATCTTAAGGTCGCCCATTAAATAACATCTGCTTAAGAACGTCTTTTGAGACTCCCTTCAGCTCGTCTATAGAGACTTCTTTTAGCTCGCCCATAGAGACTCTCTTCAGCTCGCCTATAGATACTCCCTTCAGCTGGTCTATAGAGACTCCCTTCAGCTCGTCTATATAGAATTCAGCTCGCCCATAGAGACTTTCTTCAGCTCGCCTATAGATACTCCCTTCAGCTCGTCTATATAGACTCCCTTTAGCTCGCCTATAGAGACTTCAGCTCGCCTATAGAGACTCCCTTCAGCTCGCCTATAAAGACTCCCTTCAGCTCGCTTATAGAGACTCCCTTCAGCTCGCCTATAGAGACTCCCTTAAGCTCTTCAGTTGATGTTTGGCTGCCACACCAATTAACACAAAAAAAAAAAAAAAAGTGAGGAAAGTTCAAAAGTTTCCATTGAGATTCAAAAGATTCCATTGAGATGGAATCGGGCGAAATTTTGCTCAATCAGACAAATATTGGGAGTTTCGTGTGTCTTTCACAAAAAATCGGACGAAACTATATGTGGGAGCTATATCTACGTCTGAATTGACTTTAACAAAACTTCGCAGACATCAGTCTGGATCAAATTCAGTACTCTGTGCAGAATTTTATATCAATCGAACAAATATTGGGAGTTTGGTGCATCATTTAGATAAAATCGGACGATACTATATATGTGACTTATATCTAAATCTGAACCGATTCCATAGATAAGTATGGACCTGATTCAGTGTGCTATGCAAAATTTTGTCCCGATCGAAATAATTATTGAGAGTTTGGTTTCATTTAAAATAAAATCGGACCGGAGCTATATCTAAATCTGATCCGGTTTTCTCCAATTTCAATAGGGTTCGTCATTGGGCAAAATAAGTTAAATCGGATCATATATGCGACCTGTACTTTATTCACAGAAATACATTGACGGACGGACAGACGTAAATGCGTAAATCGAATAAGAAAGTGATTCTATGCATATTTTCAAAGAAACCATGGGTCTATCTCGATTCCTTTTGTCAGACACAAAGACATAATACCCTGTACCACAGTGTGGTGAAGGGTATAAAAATAGAATGGATCTTATTTCCATCTAAGAAGCCTTGGCCAAACGGAATGAGATAGACCCATTTCTTAACCGGAAGGTGACTGAAGAAATGGATCATAAACGATAAACCTGTGCGAAAACGATTGTGGTCACCTCAAACGGTGGCCAAACCAGGACTAACGGCCAGGAAGGTTCTGCTATGCATTTGGTGGGACTGATCTCTACTGTCAACAACTGGGCCGTTTGATGATAGCAATTGAGCACAAAAGGCCAGAATTGGCCAACAGGAGAAGTGTTGTATTCCACCAGGACAACGTTAGGTCATACACATCTACAGTGACTCTCCAGAAACTTTAGGAGCTGGGTTCGAAAGTTTTAATGCATCCGCAATACAGTCCGGACTTGGCACCATACGATGATCATATTTTTCTTACATTGCAAAATTTCTTTATTGATTAAAACTTGTATCTTGTATCTTGTATCTTTTGTAAATAGAGTGCAGGACTTCTATGAAAGAGGCATTATAAAGTTACCTTTAAAATGGCAACAAATCATACAACAAAACGGTGCATATTTTGCCCAAATCGGACATTTCAAAGCATGTTATGTAAAGTCCTATAGTTGATATAAAAATAATGGATTTCTGGTTCCCCAACAAAATATATTAATATTTTGTATATTCAACTAGAACAACCACTTACATCTACCAACCAAAGAACTCCTTTATACCGTATATCTATCGCATAGTACAGGAATGCTGTTGAATGAGAACCAGTACACATATACATTAGTTTATTCCTGGTACAGTTTCCTTTATATGTCTTTGTGGGTATATATGTGTCAAAGCAACGCATTTAGACTGTAACGCATCCACTCACACGCATTTTGTTTTCTTTCTAGATTTTTCTTTTATTGCATTTTTTACTTCAGCTTTGCTTTGTGTCCCATAGATTGATATAAGAGATTGCATTACACTAGGAAGCAATCAGTGCGGACACAAATCAACGGCAAACTCCTTTAAGAGTGTACACACTCACACACACACACCCATGTACACACACTTTCGACTAAATGCATACTCACAGATGCGAATAGCGTTACATTAGTGTTTTTGTATGTGATAGTGGTGTTGGTGTTTTTTTCTCAATTGAATTTTTTTTCTACTTCCTGTACAGCTTGCATCCTTTCGTTTCGTTTATTGTGTGTCTTAATGTTTCCCGCTGCTTATTGGCTGCTCTGAAACAGAAGCAGTACCAACAACACTCTCTGGTAGATTGGCTCATACGTTGTTCAAGTTACATCGTGGAGAGAAAAAACGCAAACAATTTTATTCCCTTCATTTGTTGTCTTTTATTTTTTATTCTTTGCCTTGCTTCACTTCCAATAGTTCAGTTTTTTTTCTAAAGAGAGTGCAGCAATAGATGGAGTAGTTGTTGTTGTGGAACAAAACTTTGTAAGTAGATGTATTTTCAAGTAGCTCCATTTACTTTGGTTTTATATCCATCTATCCATCTTGTGTGCTCGCTCGTATGGTGAATTGATGCCCAGTTCCATAGAGATGCAAATACTTTTGGGAATTTTCTAATACCAGATTGTGGAACGAACAGCGAACAGAAGGTATTATTTGTTATATGGGTTATCAACGAATATGCAGCTCATGTTATTATTGCAAATCTGATTTAGGGAAGGTAATCGTATAAAATAATTTTTGTAGGTGAATGGGGTTTTCGATGAGCCTACTTTTGTTGGTGAAAGAAAGGAAACATATATGGGGTTGAATAATGTAGACCAACAACATCCGTTGTTATTTTGAATTTAAAATTTAGTTGAACGGATATAGATAGCTGGGCATGTTTACATTTAATAAGGGGCGAAAGCAATTTATCATTAGAACGAGGGTTAATTATAAAAGTTTAATTGTAGAAAGTCATAAAAGCCAAAGGGTATAGTCAGACATGTTATGTAGATTCATTAAATGCTTCTCAAACATAATTTCCAAAAAGCATTTTACAATTTTAGCATACATGGGGCCTTCAGAAATTTACAAATTGTCAATGACCTTTTGGTTGTGTAGATTCATTAAATGCTTCTCAAACATAATTTCCATAAATGCAAACTGGTCATCAACTTGTTCCAAGGAACCTAAGACTGCTTTCGACTTGTTCTTGGTTCATTTAGGAACCCTCTTATGTATACGTACCCTATTCGGCTCTTCAACGGCGTCTCCCATAATATCGTCTGTAGAGACCTACTTCAGCTTTCAGGAAAAATTTTACAATTTCATCTATGACCTTTTTGTTGCGTAAATTCATTTAGGCTCATAAATACTAATTGATCATCAACTTGTCCAAGGAAAATAGCTCCGATATATAGTTTTGCCCGATTAAGACAAAATTTTGCACAGCGTACTGAATTCAGTTTGACATCTGTGAAGTTTTGCAGAAATTTATTCAGATTTGGATATAGCTCCCATACGCAATTTTAGATTTCATATAAATGTAACACCAAAACCAGTAAGGAAAGTAGTAAAGTCGGACGGGGCCGACTATATGATACCCTTCACCACTTTCGGTATAATCAACAAATGAAACATAAAAGACGTCGAATTTTTAAAGGACCAGGGACAAAATTATAAAAATCAATTATTACATTATATAATATATTATATATAAGCTATATCAAAATCTAATCCGATTTGAACTAAACTTGCCAATGTTATAGTAACTTCAGTAAGTAGAGCATGTTATAGTAACTTCAGTATGAGTATAGATTTTGTGGCAAATTCTAGGTTATTCTAACTCCAGTACGTTGTGAAAAGTTTGTGTCAATTTTGTGTAAAATCGGACGACACCATTTACATTAAATCGGACGAAAATATATATGGGAGCTATATTTAAATCTGGACCGATTTTCAGGAAACTTAACATACATCATTCTAGACTTAATTCATTACGCTATGCCAAATTTCGTACAAATCGAATGATATATAGGGACTTTGGTACACCATTGACATTAAATCGAACGAAAATATATATGGGAGCTATATCTAAATCTGGACCGATTTTCAAGAAATTTGACACACATCATTCTAGAGCTAATTCATTACGCTATGCCATATTTCGTGCAAATCGAAACATATATAGGGACTTTGGTACACCATTTATATAAAATCAGACGAAAATATATATAGGAGCTATATCTACAACTGGACCGATTTTCAGAAAACTTAACACACATCCGTCTAAACCTAATTTAGTACACTGTGCCAAATTTCGTGCAAATCGAAAGATATATAGGGACTTTGGTACACCATATATATTAAACCGGACGAAAATATATATGGGAGATATATCTAAATCTGGACCGATTTTCAGGAAACTTCACACACATCATTCAAAACCTAATTTATTACACTGTGCCAAATTTCGTGCAAACCGAAAGATGTATTGGGACTTTGGTACACCATTTACATAAAATCGGACGAAAATATACATGTGGGCTATATCTAAATCTGGACCGATTTTCAAGAAACTTAACACACTTAATTCTATAGCTAATTCATTACGCTATGGCAAATGTTGTGCAAATCGACAGATATATAAGGACTTTGGTACACCATTTACATCTAAATCTGAATCGATTTTTCCCAATTTCAATAGGGTTCGTCCTTGGACCAAGCAAATGAGCTGTGCCAAATTTCATGCAATTCGGATAATAATTCACAATTTAACATGCACAAACAGACGGACGGACGGACATGCATAGATCGTCTTAAAAAGTGATTGTATGCATATTCTACTTCTCAAAGTGATATATGGTATCATACAGTTGGTCCCGGTCCCGTATGGCTATGGTATTTTCCTCACTGTTTCGTAGTGTTTATAAAAGTCGTACACAACATGGTCTATAATTTTGTTCAATAATAAACTCCTGAATCTGTTCAAAATAATTCCATCCTCTAGTTCTCTTTCTCAATCGTCTATTGACTATCTCTCCCAGCTCATTTAGAAAGTCTACCATTTACTTGTCTGCAAGGATTATTAAAAAAAAATCTGAATTGAATATCCTTTAAGTGAAATAACTTTTATGACTGCATGCAAGAATGGTTGTAAACAGTCTATTATATTCAGTTTTTTCATCTGCTTATAGTTTCTTTGTTCTACGCTAATCTTGGAAAGTTCGTAGATTTAGATTCTCCATGAATATTAACATGCTTCATTTCACCAAAGAAGATATGATTTCAAATTTCATACTAACAAATGTTTCGAAAATATTTACGTTGTTTCCATTAAGAATGGAGATATGTTATTAGCCACTATAAAGCATGTTTCCAATGTCTTTGCATTTAAAAATTTCCTAAACCCATCATGATACCCTAATATATGTCAAATATATGCTTCTCCTACGATCTTCCTCCACCTATGCAATTTACAATTGTCCAAAAAAAATTCAACTATTCACATAAACTATGTCATGGCTCTTGGTATTATCGATGACATTTCGGTTGAATGGCTTTAAAACACTAACAGTGCAGCGATAGCAAGAGAAGCCACGAATTTACTACCACAACCAGTCAGAATTTACAATTGTCTCCGGAAATAAAACATGCAAGGGCAATTTATTGTTCGTAGTTGTAGATTTTTGTTTGAGCTTTGCTTTGTTACTTCCTTTTGTTTGTTTGTATGTATGTGTGCATGTAACAGTATATAAACAAACAAAAATGACAATATCATTGGTGGCATATTATATTTTTGCCAAATGAATGATAGTGCAATTTTGTTAAAATGATATGCTATAATTTAAAATAATATTTTGTAATGTGAAACGGGTTAATAATCCAGAATACATGAAAAAATGTGCGCCTGTGCGTATAGTATTTAATATATACATAATAATATATGTGTAGTGGAAATATGTGATATAGGAAATATTACATTTTTAACCAGTAAGAAAAGGATCAATAACGGGTGAGGCGGAGTTGGAGTTGATTTAACAGTTGTATTGCCCGGCCGAACTTGAAAACGTTTTCATTTATTGGTAGAGAAATTTATTACGCAGTAAGAACCCATAATGTCAATTATTATCATGGTTTGAGTCCAGGGCCAATATTTTAGTTATTCGGAAACATTGGATAGATAAACATTTTCAACATTACAAAAAATCCCAACTCCTTGTTCGTCGTATCGCCTTAGATAAGCTTTGTTGAATATTTGCTCCCTAAAATACAAATATCAGTTTGGAATAAATCTCGATGCGTAATGTTAACAATGACACATTGCAAATCAATGTTTGTCAATGGCAGTGTCAAACACACATCCCACACACACACATAGAATCAGCAGGAAGACAAATTCATTTAAATCTTACAATCCTTAATCTACTGTTGCTTGTACAAATGTCGGTTGACTGCCAACCAGGCAGCCGGCTTGATTGTCTCATTGCCATTTGAATAAATATAATGACATTTTTGGAATACTTAATTTACCACAAATTTATGGCAAATGTGCAGATTATATAAATCTGCATAAGTGTCTGTGAACAAATATTGAGGATAAACAGTGGGATATCAAAAGAGAGAGATTCAAATATACACATTATTTGAATGCATGTCATTATGGCAAAATGCGTTTGTTTGATATCGCCCAAACCACCCACTTGGTATTTTGAACCAAGCCAATACAAATAAATTTACAGAGGAAATATATTTCACCACAACTTAATGAGTATTTATGCACACCAGTATGTGTGTGAGTATGTGTGTTTGTTGTTATTCGAACAGATTACAAATGCCAAATAATATTTTGGATAACTTTCCATGGCTTAATGTGAAAGGACTAATTTACAAGGATACTAATTGCAAAAATTAATCTCTTGACAATGCGATAATATTAATAATAGGAGTAATGTAGTCATTATCTGTTAAGTATTGAATTGAGTTATTAGATCCAGAATGAAAAACTGCATTATTGGTCAAGTTTATATTTAAACCAGTTGGAAGAGTTCAAAAGTTGGAAGGGACCGACTATAGGATACACCTAATCACTTTGGGTACATACAAGAGATGTTAGTATATATAGTATCCTGAAGATAGCATAGGCATAGCATCTTTGGAAGACCATTGAAATGGAATCGGTTAAAATGAAATGTGTGATCCACATACATATTTTAACAAATTTAAAACGACCAATTTGAAATCTAAGAAAACTTGTAAATTGAGCAGATTTGGGTTCTTTGCTGTAACATTTGCATGAAATCGAGTAAAGTTATATACGGGAGCAACCATTTGATGTGCTGCAGCACAACCCTTGGGAGTTTGGTGGATCATTTACATAAAATCGGAGGAAACTATATATGGGAGCTATATCTAAATGTGGACCAATTTCAGCAAAATTTCACATACGTCTTCTGTATTGACCTAATTCACATACGTCTATATTGGCCTACTTCATATACAAAATTGTGTCAATCGGACAAATGTCGAGTGCTTGGTACACCATCCGCATAAAACCGGACGAATCTTTATATGGGAGTTACATCTAAATCTGCACCAATTTCAAAAAAAATTCACAGATATCAATCTGGAACTACCTCAGTACGCTGTGCAAAATGTTGTTGGAATAATAAAAACATTGGAAGCTTGGTGCATCATTTAGATAAAATCGGACGAAATATATATGGGAGCATATCTACATATTAATCGATTTTCTGGTTCTTTGTTTGGCAAAATCGGTTCAAATTTAGATATAGCTCCCATATAAATGTTCGTCCTATTTATTGTAAATGGTGGGCCAAAGTCCACATATTCGATTTGCACGAAATTTTGCATAGCGTACTGAATTGAGTCTCTAACGATGTGTGCTAAGTTTCTGGGAAATCGGTTCAGGTTTCGATGTATATTTTCACCCGATTTTATGTAAATGGTGGTGTACCAAAGTTCCTATATAAATTTCGATTCGCACGAAATTTGGCATAGCGTACTAAAATAAGTCTTGGACGATGAGTTTTAAGATTTGTGAAATTCGTTTCAGATTTAGATATAGCTCTCATATACAGATAAATAGTGCATAAAAGGCCCTTTGAACCCTTCAAATTGCACGAAATTTGACATAGCGTAGCGAATGGAGTATAGAATGAAATTTGGCATAGCGTACTGAATTGAGTCTAGAATGATGTGCGGTATGTTTCCGAAAAAATCGGTTTAGATTTCGATAAAGCTCCCACATATACATATATATTCGTCCGATTTTACAAAAATTGTGTACCAAGCTCCTAATGTTAGTCCGATTGTTGAAATTGGTGGGGATGCTGTCATGGCTTCCATATGTATTCGGGTCTGATTGAAATTATATTTTTGAGTCGATTTATGCATGTCCGTCTGTCCGTCTGTCTGTCCGTCCATGTATTTTTGTTAACAAAGTACAGGTCGCATGTATTATCCGATTTGGATGAAATTTGGCACAGGTCACTTATTTGGACCAAGGACGAACCCTAATCGGTTCAGATTTAGATATAGCTCCCATATATTTTAGTCCGATTTAACGTAAATGGTGTACCAAAGTCGCTATATATCTTTCGATTTGCACGAAATTTGGCATAGAGTACTGAATTAGGTGCATAATGATGTGTGCTAAGTTTCGAGAAAATCGGTTCAGATTTATATATAGCTCCCATATATAGTTTCGTCCGATTTAAGGTAAATGGTGCACCAAAGTCCCCACATATTTTTCGATTTGCACGAAATTTGGCATAGAGTACTGAATTGGGTCCTGAATGATTTGTGCCAAGTTTCAAGAAAATCGGTTCAGATTTGGATATAGCTCCATATACAATTTCGTCCGATTTAAGGTAAAACGTGCACCAAAGTCCCTATATATCTTTCGATTTGCACGAAATTTGGCACAGCGTTCAAGAAAATCGGGTCAGATTTACATATAGCTCCCATATATAGTTTCGTCCGATCTGAGGTAAATGGGGCCCCAAAGTGCCTATATATCTTCCGATTTGCACGAAATTTGGCATGGGTTACTGAATTAGGTTCAGAATGATGTGTACTAAGTTTCGTGAAAATCGGTTCAGATTTAGATGTAGCTTCAATATATATTTTCAACCGATTTAAAATATATATTGATTAATGATTGGCCGGTCGGCACACAATTTAGTACAATGTACTGCTACTGTTTCGAGTGCCACGTTTTCTGGAAATTGGTTCAGATTTACATATACCGTCTATATATAATTTCGTCCGATTTTAAGTAAATGGTACACTAAAGGCCCATACAGACCCATACACGTACAAAAATTAATAAAAATTAATATCTAGGAAGTTTCCTTGAAATCAGATTAGAAATTAGATTAGCTTCCATACATAATTTCGACCTATTTATGTTGGCTGTACACCAAATAATCAATGGGTGCCTGATAGATACATTTTAAGCAGTGCGTGTGGTTTAAATCTATTAACACAATTTAGAATAGGTTGCAGAATGGCATGTGTTGGAATTGATGTTAGTCGGTTTACTTATAGATAAAGATCGCATGTTTAAGTTCGTTCAATTTCATGTCAATGTTCCTTAGAAAAGGCGACGTCTGTTAGGATACATATGTAGAATATCCCCAAAGTGGTGAAGGGTATAATATAGTCGGCCCAGTCCGTCTTTACTACTTTCCTTACTAGTTAACAGTGCAGCATACCAAAGAGCGTTTATTATGTTTGCTTTAAATCGATTTACACAAATTTGTCCCATTGTACGCAAACGACTCTAAATCTGCCCGAATGAAATGAAATTTAGCATAGATTGCAGGTTGGCATATATTAGGACTGATGTTAGTCGGTTCATATAGTATCATATAGTCGGTCCTGGCCGACTTTACTATTCTCCTTACTGGTTATTTTAAGGCCGCCGCATTTTAGGTACTTTTAAAGTCTTTGGGATATATTGCAACCGCAATAGCTATAATTTGTCATTTTGTGCTCTCACAATTTTAGTACGCATTTCAAGTAAAATATCTACAAAAAACCTACCCATACAACAAATTCTTTCAAACTGACCCTTTCGTACATCGGGATCATTCAACTAGCATTTGGCCCTAAATGCAATCATCTGTGAAATTCGTTTGGTAACCTTAAGAGTTATACAGAGTATATAACTAACCATAAGTAAAGACACATACACTTTTCAGAATACATATGTATGTATTTATGTATGTGAAATGAATTGTCGAAAATCTTGTGGAAATCTGTAAATATATACGGTATTTTTCGTTTCGAAAAGGAAGTATTCGAAGTAAGGATTGATTTTATTACTTTGTGTTTGTGTGTTTATTTGTTTGTTTGGCTACTTACTTACTTACTGGGTAAACTAAAATTTTTATTGATGTTTTGATTTCACATACACATACATGTATACAGATTTTTATATAGCTTAAAAACTTCAACTTGCTTATTTTTAGCTCTTAGATACGTTGTAAAGTGTAGTAAGTAAATAGAAAATACTATGTGAATGTTTACATATTATATAGGTATACACATATAAGGCGAGGTTGTATTTCATAGAGGGGCTGAAGTTCACGTAATCTTTATAAATGACCAGAAGGCCGGACACTCTTTATAGACGAGCTGAAAACCAAGAAGTCTTTTATAACCTATAAAGGTCAATAACTTATTATTGGCAGTCTGTAGGCCTGGTGGCCTTCCTACACGATCTGAAAGCCGGGGACTCTATCTGGAGACCATAAAGCTCCGAGAGTCTTTATAGATGTCTTGAAGGCTCCTTATAGACGATCTAAATGCAGGAAGTCGTTCGTAGCCTTTGAATATAATCTGAAAGCCAGAGACTATCTGTAGGCGATCTTAAGTTCATGGTGTTTTATAGATGATCTGAAACCCAGGTAATCTTTATAGATGGGCGGAAGGTGTGATAATACATAGATAGGAACGACTTGAGATATTCGTTTATAGATGTGCTAATGACAGGGAAGTATTTGTAGACGGTCATTGAAAAAATAATAGTATGAAATGAACGCCCTACTGGTCCTTGAAAAAAATTCTTTGAAATGTACGCCATAATGGCCCTTGAAAACATATTATTTAAAACATATTATTTATTATTTTAGTTGGTCATTGAAAAACCAGCAAAGTCGGTCTGGGCCGACTATATGATACCCTCCCCTACTTTGGATATAGTCGACAATGTATCCTAACAGATGTCGCCTTTCCGAAGGAACATTGGCATATAATGGAAGGAAATTAAATATATTATCATTATCTATATGCGAACCGACTAACATCAATCCGAACATATGCCATTCTGCAACCTATGCTAAAATTGATTTCATTCGGGTAGATTTAGAGTCGTTTGCGTACATTTCTGAACTCGCAAATTATATTATTCTATAAACAATGCTTGTTTTTTATCCCCTTCACCACACTGTGGTACAGGATATTATGTTTTGTGCATATGTTTGTAACAGGCAGAAGGAAACGAGATAGACACATGGTTCCTTTTGAGAATATGCATGGAATCACTTTCTGAGTCGAATTATGCATGTCCGTCCGTCCGTCTGTAGATGTTAAATTGTAAACAAAGCACAGGTCGCATTTATGATCCGATTTGGATGAAATTTGGCACAAGTCACTAATTTGGCTAATTTGACTAATTTGAAATTGGGAAAAATCGTTTCAGATTTAGATATAGCTCCCATATATATTTTCTTCCGATTTAAGGTAAATGGGGCACCAATGTCCCTCTATATCTTTCGATTTGCATGAAATTTGGCACAGAGTTCTGAATTAAGTGTAGAATAATGTGTGCTAAGTTTCGTGAAAATCGGTTTAGATTTAGATATAGCTGCCATATATTCTCGTCCGATTTAAGGTAAGTGGGGCACCAAAGTTCCCCTATATTTTTCGCTTTGCATAAAATTTGGCATAGAGTACTGAATTAAGTGTAGAATGATGTGTGCTAAGTTTCATGACAATCGGTTCAGATTTAGATATAGCTCCCATATATAGTTTCGTCCGATTTTAGGTAAATGGTGCAGCAAAGTCCCTATATACCTTTCAATTTGCATGAAATTTAGCACAGCGTACTGAAAAAGGTCCAGAATGGTGTGTGCTAATTTTCGAGAAAATCGGTTCAGATTTAGATATAGCTCCCATATATAGTTTCGTCCGATTTAAGGTAAATGGTGCAGCAAAGTCCCTATATATCTTTCGATTTGCACGAAATTTGGCATAGGGTACTGAATTAAGTATAGAATGAAGTGTGCCAAGTTTCGAGGAAATCGGGTGAGATTTATATATAGCTCCCATATATATTATCGTCCGATTAAAGGAAAATGGGTCTCCAAAGTCCCTATATATCTTTCGATTTGCATGAAATTTGGCATAGGGTACTGAATTGGGTCCAGAATGATGTATGCTATGTTTCGTGAAAATCGGTTCAGATTTAGATATAGCTCCAATATATATTTTTGTCCGATTTAATGTAAATTGTGCACTAAAGAACCAAAGATTGCCCGACACACACAAAATTGTGTACTATGTACTGAAGTTACTATAACCGTTCGTGTCAAGTTTTCTTGAAATTGGTTCAAATTTACATATAGCTCCTATATATACTTTCGTCCGATTTTAAGTAAATGATGTACTAGAGACCCATAGCTAGGTCGATTGGCAAAACGTACTGAAATTGATATAAATTAATCTCGGGCAAGTTTCCTTGAAATCGGTTCAGATTTAGATATAGCATAGCTTCCATACATAATTTCGACCTATTCATGTTGATTGTAAATAGCGTGCGTAAAGTTTGCTTAAAATCTATTTACAAAGTATGGAATAGACTGCAGAATGACATCTGTAAGCATTGATTATAGTTGGTTTACTTTTAGATAAAGATCGGATATTAAAGTTCGTTCAATTTCTTGTCAATATTCCTTCGAACAGATGACATCTGTTAATATACATATGTAGAATATCCCCAAAGTGGTAAAGGGTATCATATAGTCGGCCCAGTCCGACTTTACTTCTTTCCTTACTGGTATTTTTTTTTTTTTTGATTTCTCGATATTTCTATCCATCAAACACTCAAAATATATTTTAATTATATTGAATTTCATTCTTCTCCATCTTCTTTTCCTTTTTTCGCAGAGCTGTCTTCATTGCTGACCAACGATTTTTGGCTTTGAAACAACCCGACAAATTTTGGACATTGCAAATAAAATATGTGCAGGCCCGTGATGCTGGTGCCTATGAATGTCAAGTGTCAACAGAGCCAAAAGTTAGTGCTCGGGTGCATTTACAAGTAGTTGGTAAGTTTTGTTTTTTTTTCCTTCGTTCGGTTGTTTGTTTTTTGTTTGTTTGCGGCAAACTCAAACATATTTACATAGCAGATACCTACATACGTTCGTATATTTTATGAGTTTGGTTCTTATACTTTTTTGGGGTTTTTTTTTATTTTTGTCAGAAATCTGGCTTTACTTTTTAACCAAGAAAAATGACAGAGACAACAAGGCCAACAGCACTAGAGGGAAAACGTTGAGTTTTTCCAGGCAAACTTCGTCCTTGCAACAATATTTTGTGGATTTCCTTGCAAGATTATACATTAGTTGTTGTCGTCGTATGTTCTTCTTTTGCTTTACAATTAACACTTATTTTATCTGCTTTTGTGACTTTTGGTAGTTGCTGTGCCCTAAAGTGGGCATAAAAGTTAAAGTTGGTTTCAGAAAACCAAAGAGGGCGTTGCAGAGACGGCGACAGGCAGAGAGAGTAGAAAGATGTAATACATGTTGTTTTCAAACTATGCAAATTTGTGTATAAACCAGTAAGGAAAGTAGTAAAGTCGGACGGGGCCGACTATATGATACCCTTCACCACTATGGGTATATTAAACAGGACTATTAATATGAAATTGGATGAAATAAAATATGTGATATTTATCTAAATGTGAATCTACCTAGATCTATCCATTAACATGTCATTCGTATGTTACAATGGGGCAAAAGTATGTAAATCGACTTCAAACAAATATAAATAGGTCATCCGTTGGGGAATGTCTGTACTTCAATAAAACGCAACTACGTAATTCTAGGCTCATTTTTGTACGTTGTGCAGAATTTGATGTCAATCTGACTAACATGAGGAGTTTGATGCCCAATTTACTTGAAATTTATATATGGAAGTTGATTAGGTTATCCTAATTTCAGAACGTTTTGTTCCTATCGCCCTATTGGTTACTTGTCGCGTCAATTACTTAAAATCAATCTATAATAAAAGGGAGCTATATCTAAATCATTATCGTTATGCCAAATTTCGTGCAAATCGAAGGATATATGGGGACTTTGGTGCACCCTTTACATGAACTCGGACGAAACTATACATGGGAGCTATATCTAAATCTGGACCGATTTTCTCGAAACTTGGCAGACATCATTCTAGGCTCAATTCAGTACGTTATGTCAAATTTTGTGCAAATCGAAAGATATATAGGGACTTTGGGGCACCATTTACATGAAATCGGACGAAACTATATATGGGAGCTATATCTAAATCTGGACCGATTTTCTTGAAACATGGCAGACATCATTCTAGGATCAATTCAGTACGTTATGCCAAATTTCGTGCAAATCGAATGATATATAGGGACTTTGGGGCACCATTTACATGAAATCGGACGAAACTATATATGGGAGCTATAACTAAATCTGGACCGATTTTCTCGAAGCTTGGCAGATATCATTCTAGGCTCAATTCAGTACGTTATACCTAATTTAGTGCAAATCAAAGGATATATAGAGACTTTGGTGCACCATTTACATGAAATCGGACGAAACTATATATGGGAGCTATATCTAAATCTGGACCGACTTTCTCGAAACTTGGCAGACATCATTCTAGGCTCAATTCAGTACGTTATACCTAATTTAGTGGAAATCGAAGGATATATGGGGACTTTGGTGCACCCTTTACATGAACTCGGACGAAACTATACATGGGAGCTATATCTAAATCTGGACCGATTTTCTCGAAACTTGGCAGACATCATTCTAGGCTCAATTCAGTACGTTATGTCAAATTTTGTGCCAATCGAAAGATATATAGGGACTTTGGGGCATCATTTACATGAAATCGGACGAAACTATATATGGGAGCTATATCTAAATCTGGACCGATTTTCTTCAAACATGGCAGACATCATTCTAGGATCAATTCAGTACG
>NW_026887075.1:0-82844 GCF_032173495.1 Musca vetustissima | reverse complement strand
CCATTTTGGATGTTAATGGGTAAAAAACTTGTTCACAGATGATTTTCAATATGAGTCCGTGTTCCTACACAGCCGGCATAAGGAATCGCGTAGCATCTAGTCTCTATGCATAGCATCAAGTCTCTATCCATTATAGGTATTTTAAATTTCACCTAATAATGAATGGTATGAAATGTTCGACTCGGCCGAACCTAAGGACCTTCTTACATATGTTTTTTTACCCACTTCTCATTTTTGCAATATTATTTGAGTTCATTACACTTTTTTTGATACTCTAATGTCAGGAAATTCATACTTACACAAAAAAGAACATACATATATTTATTTATACATTTGCGTACACCACCTGATGACTTTGATAGTTCTTCTACATCAAATGCATGTGTTCTTCCTGTTTTTGTTATTTTTTGAAATCAACTCTGGTCATAGGGAATGGAAGAAAAAGCAATTTAGCATAAACTATTTTTGATTAGTTTTGGCTCCCTTTTTGCATCATGTCCAATGAATATTTTCAATGGCAGGGATGCTCGGACGGATGGTCATTTATGTAGACCATAGACATATCGTAGATATAAACATTTATGTAAGCCATCATCATGTAAATATGTTGTTGGTAGCTGTTTGAAAACGACATACTTATGTAACCGAACAACTGAATTGATGCTGCTGCGGCTGCCAACCACTTTTGATGAAGAAGACGATGATGTATCATTTTGTTGTTGTTGTTTTTTTGTTGGTCTGGATGTTATGCTTGTTCTTTTTCGTTACCTCACCAATTACACTGAGTGGACCCCGGCAATTTTGTTACATCCGGCCAAAAGGCATTTTTTATTATTTTGTCGATTTGTTGCTGGCAAAAAAAAAACACTATTTTCAGAATCTTTTTTGTTGTTGTTCGTTTTCTTTTTCTTTATTCTGGGGTTTTAAGCAATTTCCCTCTGCTGCTGCTGCTGTTGGTTTTTTTGGGGTCCAAGAGTGAAAACAGTGCATAGAACTTGTTTTAATAGATCAGCATCAAATGCATCAGCATCAACAGAATGGACAGGTGCGCTATGTTGTGCCGAGGTTGTCGACTGATGATTGTAGCCTTCCTGCCTGCCCTGGCCAGTGTTGGAAATGTTATTGTGGTAATGTTGTATCCATGCAGCCGCCAATCACCATCGTTGACCGGTGATGGTGGTGGTGGTTTTGATTTCAGCCATCCAAACTATTACTACTATGTTGCACTAGTTTTAACTTTTGGGTTTCCTATCAATTTCCTCCTTTAAGCAGTTTAGTTGGAGTAACAAAATTTTTGTGGTCTCTTCAGGCAATGAATCAAGTTACCAGCCAGCCAGCCATCCAACCAACCATCTATCTATTCAGCTATCGGTCCTTTCTCATCGACCAATTTATTCAATCACAGCTGGGCGGGGGAAAAACAACCAGCAGCGGCGACGATTTTGCTGCTAACTTGTTTTTTGGGTGTACCAAACTCCATGACGTGGCATGTCATGCCATACCTAAAGCATCCTTTCCTAGCAAACATCTATCAGCATCACCCAACCAACCTACCAACAGTAGTTGAATAGTTTTGATGGAGATGGAGTTTGATGATATGCAATCATATTTTGAAATTGCTGCTTATCACCATCATTATTGCGGGTATTTGAGGCAACAAGTCATCGCTTTTGGACACCGTCTTCCATTGTCATCGCCCAAACACTCATCCACACACACACTCGTTCGCTCGCTCGCTCGAAATAAACGACCTGTGTAATGCCAGTGGGATGTTGGTGATGATGGGACATTGGCAGGAAATCGAAATATTCTTTGAGCAGCTTTGATTACTTGTTTTTGGCCTTTCTAATGCTGGGGTGCCGGAGTTAAAATCTTTCGTTTATTTTTTGGGGTGCCATGTTTTCGTTTCGACGACGCGGCGTCTATTATTATTTAAAATAGAATCGTCGTCTCGGCGATTGATGATTTGTAAGTGCCTCAAAATTATGTGGTTACAATATCATCAGTTCAGTCAGATTATTGTTGATTGTTGACGCCCAAATTGAAGTGGATATTGCCAAAAGAATTTTTGATTATTACAGGTAATGTATATCTTTGTTGAGATAATATTTGAATTTCAAAATATTTTGTAAATTTGTACACCATTCACCTTAAGAGGATGTCTGTTGAGAACATGAAACAGTATTTTGAAAAATTCTCTACAAAAATCGGTAACACCCAATAATAAGTGTTGAAGAAAATTAAATGATATTGAAAATTATCCCGAGGATAGTAGGCTATAATTAAACATTTCGGATTGAAAGTCAAGAATATACCTTTAAAATTTCAAGTGAAAATCTCAAAAACTCTAGAAGACATGGCCGGTTTATTTGTTAACAGCAAGAGTGTTTTTCAAACTTTAAAACAAGATACAGGCCACGGCTAAGGACCAAACTTGGGTTCTGGTCAATGAAGACTAATATTGTTTTTGGTATATATCGGTTAATATTTAGGGGATGAAATGGGCCAAATACTTAATTTTTGTCGGTTTTTCTGGTAGCTCCAGAGGTCGCAATGGAGAAGAAGATTGGGCCAAAGAAAAAGCATACCGGTTTTGATAAAGGATGGCCAATATTTAGCGGTTCTAATGAACTCTGACTTTTGTGTGAAAAATTACAAAATTTGTATTCTATGGCGTATATATTTACCCTTCAATGACATAGACCCGAGAAGTTGATAGTATACCCAAGAAGAGTGGTTGACCTTTAAATTGATATCAATTTTATTGTCGTGTGTACTCGGATGTGGGAGTTACACTTAAATATTTACAGGTGCTTACGTATTCAGATATTATTTAGTAACCCATTACCACACTAGAGGGCGAAATATACCGTTGATTGCTTTGAAATGTTCCGAGAGGTTCCCGTTATGGTCAAGGATAAAGCCTAGAATTTTCGGCGATGGTCAGATAATAATTTTGGGATGAAGTGGATCGAAAACTTAATTTTTTGTCTTTTTTCGACACGTAATTAGAATGAATGTATTTGGACATGTAATTAGAATGGATGTATTGAATATTAGTAATATTTGGAAAATATGTCAGTGTGAGGAACAAGTGCTGTTGAAGTCTAATCGGGCAAGAGGAGGCAAAAATCAAGAAATATTACCCTGGCTCGGAATAAACATCCGCAGAAAGTTTGAGTTCCGTGGTCGGGCCGGTCCGACTATACTGCTCCGCTCACTGGTTTTCTAACTTGGTTTGTCAGTTAAAATAGTAAAAAATAAGGAATTTTCTAAAAATCAAATTTTATAAGTTTGACATTTTCTTAATTTTTGTGCGATTTTAACAATCCTAGTTCTTACAAGAGCCAGACATGCACTCTTTCGAATGCCATTGACAGTCTTCAATATAATGCCCGTTTTTTCCCAGTCATTTGGGTTCCCTTAATGCGAAATTATGTGGAGTGTATTGTATATTTGACATTCCGCTAAAGTATATTAATATATTTTTGATCAAAGTATAATTCTATATCGATTTTGTACATACATGGCTAATTCTCTTCGAATGTTTGGTATTGAAAATGGGATATATAAATCCACGTGTATGTATAGCCCCCAATATAAGGCATTTCAGTATTAGTGTAATTTATCGATCAATGTGTCTGCATTTTGGTATTCCAGGTTCTTGGAGGTGCCAAATATATTTTCAGAAAATTTTCCATGTAATGGTCCTTTACCATTTCCGGCATTTTGAAGGTTATACCAGAAGATTGCGACCAATGTGGCTGTTTTTTGCATTTTGGATTCCTGGTGAATAAATAACTCATTTTCACAAAATTATTTGTAGCTAAATATACCGAAATAGATTCCATATAGACTTCGCCGCAGATAAACAAATAGAACATACATTTATATTTTTAATGGTCCCGCTTAGTAGAAGTTAATTTCTTTGTGTCAGAGTATAAAGATCCTACGAGCAGACATACCTTCATGGCAGAGGGCCGAACTTGACGGAGTTTTTACTTCTTGGTATATCATATGTAAACATCCGTACAGATGGCTGAACTCTTAACAATTGCCCAATTTCTACAAGTCATGAAAATGATGCACTACATCTGGCTACATTGACACAAACTTTTGCATACATAACCAGTAAGGAAAGTAGTAAATTCCGACGGGGCTGACTATAAGATACCCTTCACCACGTTAGTTATATTCAACATATGCATCTTAACAGACGTCGCATTTTTGACGGACCATTAACATGAAATTGGACGAACTAAAATATGTGATTTTTATCTAAATGTGATCCGACTTAGATCAATCCATATACTAAATTTTTCATTTGGACAGCTATAGATAGAGTCGTTTGTTAAAATGGAAAATAAACGTGAAGCTAAATATATATGGGTTATGTCTGCATTTCTACAAAACGCAATTACGCCATTCTATGATAAATTTTTTTAGTTGTACAAAAGTTCGTGTCAATCTGACAAACATGATGAGTTTGGTACACTATTTACATAACATCAGACGAAAATATATATGGATGATATATCCAAATCTGAACCGGTTTTCACAAAACTTGTCATGGGTTTGGTTAAACTAATTTCAGTACGGTTTGTGTGTCGGCCATATTTTGGGTCCTTGGTGCACCATTTACTTAAAATCGGACGAAAATAAATATGGGAGCTTTATCCAAATCTGAACCGATTTCAGCAAAACTTGACATATGTTAAATTACACTATCATCATTACGCTGTGCAAAATTTTGTGCCAATCGGTCTAACTTTGGGTTTTTGGTGTACCAAACTATTCGAAACTATATATGGGAGCAATATCTAAATCTGAACCGACTTTAACGAAACTTGACAGACTACACTAATTTCAGTACGTTGTGCAAATTTTTTTGCCAATCGGCTTAAATTTTGGTCTTTGGTGCATTATTTACTAAAAATCGGACGAAACTATACATGAGAGCGATATATAAATCTGAACCGATTAAAAAAACACACGTTAAGGTTTTTTTTGGGTGTTTGATGCACCATCTACTTGAAATCGGACGAATCTATATAGGAGCTATATGTAAATCAGAACCGAAATATTAGGTTGGGGAAAAATAAGTCAATTATGAAAATGTTGATAAAATCGGAGAAATGACCGGCATATTAGCAGTCGTATCATCGCCCAGGAGCTAAAAATCGATCATAAAACTGTTGTAAACCATTTACACAAAGCTGGATTCAAAGATAAGCTCGATGTTTAAGTGCCCCACCAATTAACCGGAAAAATAGGATGGATCGAATTTCCATCTGCGAAGCCTTGGCCAAAGGGAATGAGATAGATCAATTTCTTAAACGGATAATGGCCGGAGATGAGAAATGGACCACATACGATAACCCTGAGCGAAAACTATCGTGGTCAAAGAGCAGTGAAGCACCTCAAACGGTGGCCAAACCAGGACTAACGGCCAGGAATGTTCTACTTTGCATTTGGTGGGACTAGAAAGGGATTATTTATTATGAGTTGCTTCCATATGGCCAAACGCTAAATTCCGATATCTATTGTCAACAACTGGACCGTTTGAAGATAGCAATTGATCAGAAATGGCCAGAATTGGCCAACAGGAGAGGTTTCGTGTTCCACCAGGACAACGCTAGATCACACACATCTACAGTGACTCGCCAGAAACTTCGGGAGCTTGATAGGGAAGTTTTGATGCATCCGCCAAACAGTCTGGACTTGGTACCAAGCGATTATCATATTTTTCTTGCATTGCAAAATTTCTTTAATGGTAAAAAAATGGTAACCTGGGAGGATTGTGAAAATCAGCTACTAGAGCTTTTTTGCAAATAGAGAGCAATACTTCTATAAGAGAGGCTTTATGAAGTTACTTTTAAAATGGCAACAATTCATATAACAAAACGGTGCTATTTGGCCGAAATCGAACATTCCGAAGAATGTTAAATATAGTCATATAGATCATATAAAAATAATGGATATATTTTTCCCCAGTTAATATTTTGCCTTTATACATATTAAACAATCTTCGGGAGCTTGGCCAGCATATCATATAAGTGAAATCAGCGGCGTAGCCAGAGGGGGAGCCCGGGGTGTCGTTATATATATAAAGATAACGAGCGATTACAGACATTTCAAATATCCAAATCTTGATAAAAGGTTCGAGCCGGTGCGAAAATTTTATAAAGGAAAAATGTACACCTGTATTGTCATTCGGTAACTGTTGAACGATTTGTTGGTACAGAATTGCACTGCTGAATATCGTTAACAAATCTTAAAAAAAAGTTCCAAGAAGTTCCCACGATTTTAACCCTTTATGACCCAATGTTGCCCACAGGCAACAAAATGTTTTAGAGCTTATATTTAATATGTAGCTAGCGGATATATATTCTTTAGATTTCATACGTCAAGACCTGATTATGGACGACACATATCACAAGAAAAATCTAAAAAAATTCAAATTTTTTGATGAAGTTATGAGCTTTTTAATATAGAGAAGAGGACAAAATGCAGTACAGTACTAATTTGTGTATACAGTCCAAATTAGTTAAATCGCTTCGTATTCGAAATATACGAATTATGCTATCAGAATTATTGTCTATTCATGTAAAACAGAATATAGAGAATAATTAAAAATTATTTTTTCGTCGATTTTGCATTTGGTTTTCTTGATATTGAGCAAGGATGAAGCGATGTCAAATTTTGTGCATATCCTATTTAGGATAGTTGCATTAAATCTGTGAAAAGAAAATTGTTCTATGTTTACGAAAAAAAATTCGGGTCTCAAAGGGTTAAGAAAGATTTTATTTGGAGCTTAGGTATTTTTGTCTTTATTTTCGTGAACCGTGATCTTATTACCACAGGACGATATTTTTTGACACACAAAAATCTGTCGGATTCTTTTGGAATATTAACCACAATCCTGCATAACATGTTAATAGCATTTTAGCAATTCCGATCCGCCTTCCGCGTTGTATTGTTATTAACGTGTTTGCTTTTCATGGTAAATATTTCTGATGAATCCGACAGTACTTCATAAAGAACAATTCATTCAAGATTAATTAGTGTTTGTTGATATAAGGTCTTCTGGGAAAGGTTGGCGTAAAAGTGGAATAGGACCATATTTTAAACCTCATGAGCGTTATTTCTGTAGAACACTTGGATAACAAAAACTCTTGATTTGTGGTAATTATTATACCCTTCACCACACTGTGGTACAGGGTATTATGTCTTTGTGCATATGTTTGTAACAGGCAAAACGAAACGAGATCGACACATGGTTCCTTTTGAGAATATGCATGGAATCACTTTCTGAGTCGATTTACGCATGTCCGTCTGTCCGCCCGTCCATGTATTTTGTGAACAAAGTACAGGTCGCATTTATGATCCGATTTGGATGAAATTTGGCATAGGTCACTTATTTGGCCCAAGGACGAACCCTATTGAAATTGGGAAAAATCGGTTCAGATTTAGATATAGCTTCCATATATATTTTCGTCCGATTTTATGTAAATGGTGCACCAAAGTCTCTATATATCTTTCGATTTGTACGAAATTTGGCACAACGTAATGAATTAGGCCTAGAATGATGTGTGCTGAGTTTCATGAAAATCGAAAATCTCCGAAAATCATTCGATTTGCACGAAATTTGTTATAGCGTACTGAATTATGTCTAGAATCACCTGTGCTAAGTTTCGCGAAAATCGGGTCAGATTTAGATGTAGCTCCCATATATATTTTCGTTCTATTTTATGTACTTGGTGCACCAAAGTCCCTATATATCTTCCGATTTGCACGAATTTTGGTATAGAGTACTGAATTAAGTCTAGAATGATGTTGCTAAGCTTCGTGAAAAGATCCATAGCTAGGCCGATTGACACAACGTACTGAACGTATAAATTAATCTCCGGCAAGTTTCCCTGATATATATAGATATATAACAAACACGCGACGTCTATTAGGATACATTTGTAGAACATACCTAAATTGGTGAAGATTATCATATAGTCGGCCCAGTCCGACTTTACTGCTTTGCTTACTGGTTTTCAGTTAAAAATGTGGACGATAGGGACACACAATTAATCGAATTAAAAGGACTTTCCACAAAAAATTCCTCATTCAGTTTTACTGATGACGTGTCATCTCAAAAATAATCTCCAAAAATCACAAAAAAAATAATAGCCTATTTCTTTATCACCAGCAAAAAATCAATCACGTCATAACTCAAGGGCTTGATCCATGGCGAATTTGCCTAGCTGTGTTCGTAAAATATTCGGCAACGGCTTTCATTCCCGAAAGAAATTTTGCACGATGAGCTCCATTCTGTCGCATAGTGTAATTTATACATTCATTGCGGCTGATATTGTATATTTTAACTAGGTCCATATATCCTAAAGGACGAAGAATAAGTTGTCTATGGATTGTTTAATGGCTAAGCTTTATTATATTTTATACCTAATGAGGCATATTTATCCAACAGGTATTGAAATGTAATTCCTTAAATATCTACCTAAATACACCGCTGTGGAATGACATTTTTCTATTAAGGGGACCCCCCCCCCCCCCATTCTCGGGGTCAAAATTTTTGTTGATATAATTCGAATCTAAACTGATTAAAGAATGTCTCTACAAAATTTCAAGTGAAAATCTCAAGAACTGTTGAAGATATATCCGATTTATTGTGTCAGCATCAAGTGACGGCTGAAGGGCTTCTCAAACTTTAAACGGGTTTTTCTCTAAACATTTGTTTGCGAATGGCGGGCACGATAACTCAAAAACTAATAATCCAATCGGTTCCAATTTTTGCAACGTTTCTCTGGGAGTGTATAGCTCTCGTATGAACTAGGATAAAGCCAATCGGTGAAGATCTTCCTTATTTTTTAACTTGGTTTTTGGTAAAAAATCGTCGATTTTTCAAAAATATTTTTTCAAAGGTCCACCATTTTGTTAATTTTAGAGCGAAGTCAACAATCCTAGTTCATACGAGAGCCAGACATGTCCTCTTTCTAACACAGTTGGAATTTTCGGATTCCGATGTTCCAGTGAGGAGTTATCATGCCCGCCATCGAAAATAAGGACTTTTCTTTGAACCCAAAAAACAACAACAAAACAACAACAAAAAATTTTGGTAAATTATTTTTCTTCCTTTTTAAATCTTCAAATAGATATGTGCAAAGTTACAAACCTTAACAAGCATTGGTATTGATTTACCAGCCCATTGAAAATCTTGAAAAATTAACATCGAGAATGGGGTGGTGGGGGGGGGGGGGGGTTCCCTTAAATAATAAATGTAAACTAAAGACTTGGTATGTGTGCTTATATAAATTTTAATTCCTTAACACTATTGACTATTATTTTCAATTAATTATTGACTATTTGTATTAAATTATATCGCTTTAATGTAATACAGAATTACATAAATGATTTATTGTTAAAAATTTATTTAAATTTATAAATGTATTAAAATTTATAAATTTAATATATAAATTTAAACGCACAAAACAAACACACACTTACGCATAATTGATTGTGCTTAATGGTGTCTAAAATTATTCTAATTGAGTTAAACCAACAACATGCCGCAAATATGCATCAAGTGGCAAAAAATGCGGAATCTAATCCTGCAGACAAAATAACAACAATGTTTAGACATAAACACACAAATATGCTAAACACACACACACATATATTTACGCACATTCACACAAGTGTGTGTGTACGTGTGTGTTAATCACGTTTTTCTAATGTACAAACATGCTTTGACCCTGAACTAAATTCTAAAATTAAATGTCAAATATACAACAAGAACAACGACAACAACAAATGTTTATTTACGGTGTGTAACAATGTTTGCATTTTGGCCAGATGCGTAAACAATCAACAAATGCGTAAACTTACAAACACGTGTCCGATACACATACAACGGATATAGATTTTCGGTTATACGAAGTTGTGACCGGCAATCGACTGCCTGTGTATCTATGTATGTTGTGTGTATTCTGTATGGAGTGACTGGCAGTTTGGCTCTATGGCCAAAAAACAAAAAAGCTTTGAATCAAATTGTGAATGAAATTTCATTAATTCGAACGCACACACAAAAATGTGCAACACAATCAGATGCACGCACACACTTAGACGGACATCAATGAATGCCTGCAGACAACCGGTACGCATTGTGTGTGTAGACAATTCACATTGGCCAAAATAGAGAGAGAGAAAAAGAGATTTCTAAACAACAACATGACCAATAACATCACACCAAAACCATTAGATGCAGTTCCTCCAAGCAGAGCAGCCAACACCGCCATACACGTTGATGCTTAGATTCTGCTGACGTTGCAACTACTGCAACTGCACAACCGAACTAAAATAGATTTTTTGGCGGCAAAATATTTCGTTCAATGATTGCCTGTTTTCGAACCAAACATTAGAAGGCAATTTAGAAATTCAATTCAGTCTGCACAATTGTATTACTCTCCATTAGGTTTCGTTCGGCATGCTTCTTTCGGTGGTTTTAGGCAATTGTGGCAACAACCTGTTGCATTCGCATTAGACGACAAGAGCAAGGTCACTTGTCGTCTGGATGCTGTTGTGTGTGGTTGTGTGTTGTAACAAATTGCATTAGCTGGTGGTTTTTCGTACAACATTGACTTTGGTGTTAGAAGACCACAATAATCAGTAATGACACGTTTGGGATTATGAGATCTATTGAGGATGCATTTGTTTGTGTGTGCAATTCTTTGTGGGCAAATGAATTTGGGAATTTACTCATGTTTGTCTCGTTGTGTAAAAGTACATGTGTTTGTATCTTTATGTTGTTTTATGGGTTTGTTAAAATTAGCATATCAATAGATGGAAATTATGTTTTTGTACACGTTTACGAACTTATCACATTCAGGAGCGCCTATCGGTAATATATTAGTTGAGATGAGTAAATTTTGAGTATACCTATTTTAGCCTCAAATAGTGTTTTAATAGCCATTTAATAAAAAAACATTCATCACCGTGTGATGAGAGATTGAAAAGGGTTAATCGCAGCAATGTTTCTGTCTCGACGTGATAGCCTGATGAACTTAACGATTCATCAACGACCAGACGAAACGGCTCAAGTTAGAAATTTGGGATGGTGGTTACTCTTGGTCCAAAGATGGTTTTTGGAAATGCATTTGGGTTTTTGGAAATACGTACTAGAACGGCACGAAAAATATTAAATATGATACCATTTGTATGTGGCGAACCGGTGGACCTAGAACTCTGAAATTAGGATTTAGGTAATTGATGGGGTGTTGGATAGATGTATCAAAGGGTTTTTTTGTGAATGTGAACGGATAGAGCTAAAAACTTGAAATTTGGAATGCGAATCAATGTTGAGAAGTAGCGTAATAATAATGAGATGGTTTTGAAAGCGTGTACGAAAATTACTATATGGTACTTTTATTGGTACAAATTTAATTTGGAGGTACAAATAAAGCTGCAATCTTGAAATTAACATTACCATCGAGGTGTGTAGGATTGGGATATGTACGTAGTTTTAGAATTTTTTACTTATGTGTACCAAAATTATTAAATCATACTCTAGTTGGTACAATTTGGATTTGGGTGAACCTATAGAGCTGCGATCCTGAAATTTAGAGTTACGATCATAGTTGGTGTATATAGATTTTCGAAATTCGTGCTAATGTATACTATATGGTACTAAATTTCGATTAGGGTGAACCGATAGAGCTGGAATCTTGACATTTGGATTTAGGATCATTGTTGGGGGTAGAATTGAGCTATTTAGGAAGTTTTGGAAATTCCTGCTAATGTGAACTAAATTTCGTACAATTTCAATTTTGGTTGAACCGATGTAGGAAGTTTTGGAAATTTGTACCAAATGTGAATTTGGGTAAAGCGATTGAGCTGGAATCTTGAAATTTGACGTTAGGATCACTGTTGGGGTAGAATTGATTGATTGATTTAGGACGTTTTGGAAATTCCTACTAATGTGTACTAAATAACAACATTTGGAGTTAGGGTCACTGTTGGGTCACTGTTGGCGTGTAGGTTGGAATATGTAGAAAGATTTGGAAATTTGTACTAAAGTGTACAAAATGGTACCAAATGTGGATTTGGGTGAACCGATAAGGCTGGAACACTGAAATTTGGAAATAAGGTTACAGTTGGAGTGTAGCATATTGGTATGGATGAAGTTTTGGAAATTCAAACATATGGGTACTAAATTTGGAACAATTTGAATTTTGGGAGTGCTGATAGAACTGGGATCTTGGAATTTGGAATTAGAATCATTGTTGGGGTGTAGATTGGGCTAAGAAGAAAGTTTTGGAAATTCGTACTAATGTGTACTAAAGGTACCAAATTTGGATTTTGGTGAACCGATAGAGCTGGAAACTTGAAATTTGATGTAAGGATCACAGTTTGGGTGTAGAATGTTTTGGAAATTCGAACTAATGTGTACTAAATAGTACCAAATGTGTATTTGGGTGAACCATTAGAGCTGAGACACTGACATATGGAAATAAGGTTACTGTTGGGAGTAGGATTGGGGTATGGAATTAGTTTTGGAAATTCATACGTATGCGGACTAAATTTGGTACAATTTTAATTTTGGGTGAAATAAGTATTAAAAGAGTACAAAGGGTAATTAATGATACCAAATTTAGTATAGATCTACATTTCTGTTGCGTTCAGAATTCTGGTGTAGAGTTGAGATATGGAGGTACTTTTGGAAAAACGTACTCGATATTGGTACTCGGTATTGGTTTTTAAATAATTCCCACATTCGATAACGAAGTAGCAGGCATATGCTAGTCACATGGATAAAAAAGGAAATGTTTGAACATAAGTTCTCCTTGCCATTGTATGCAAGTTTTCGATCTTTGTCTGGTTTTCGGCTGACCAGGTAGTAGCACAATAAGTCCTGAAATGGTTTGCTGTTTAGGCTACCTTGGAAAAATCCAATTAATATAAATATGAAATTTGATATTGATACGCCAAGTAGTTTTTATCTCTACAAAGGTTTAAATCTGATAATTGTTTGCAAACTGATTTTGTTCGCCTTATTTTCAAAAATTGGGACATTTTTTGATGCACAAATCTTGAATACTACCATATGCTCGCTACTTCGTTAGCGAACGTTTGAATTTTTAAACAATAAGAACAGCTCATCAATCTACTCACCAACATCGACCACTTTAGTAAGAATTAATACCTGTGTTCTCTTATAGTAAGTATTTCCAAAACTACCTCCATATAACCGCAACAGAAATCTTTTAGTACTGATTTCCAAATTTACCCAAATTTTACCAAATTTAGTACCCAGTGGTATTGGCATCGTATAGCCCGTCTGACTTTTGAAATTTCTTTACTGGTTGTACTCTGGTTTTAGTCTTTAACGGCATTTTCCATTACTGTCCATAGAGTTTCTGGTTCTAAGTTGCTTATTTCTGCTTGAATGTTGTGCTTACGCTCTTGAATTGTTTGGGGTAGAGACATATGGATCTTCGATTATACTCTGTCGTACAGTCTCCACTACTGTTTCATTGCGCACAGATCGACCTCTTCCTCTTCCTGGAAGATATAACACTCTTCCATGTTCCTCAAAACGGGAGACTAAGTTCCTAATCATGTTGTTACTGTGTGCTGTTCTGACATTAAAATGACAACGAAATTTAGTTGAGTTGTAAATTGACCTTCCAGAAGAATAAAGAAATTCAATGATTTTGATGCGCTTCTGCACATCAAATGTAGCCATGATTTATCTCCAAAAATCAGTAAATAACATGCAAAAGATAAGACAAAAAAAAATTATTAAAAACAAAAAAGATTTTTAATAGTTCAGTCTTTACTACTCTAGATTATCCATTAAGAACATTGACGATTGATTTGTCAAGATATTTATTGTTAAATCCTTGTACCATTAGCGAGCTTCATATTGATTGACTGAAACATTTATGTGCAAACTGAAAATTAGTTTCATCTCAATATAACTATGTTAGAAGGTTTTTCCATCACATCACCCATCTTTATTGCGTAGTCATTTCCTTATAAATATTTATAAGAAATTAACGAAAAATACACACACTTACACATCGTGCGTTGTTTTATCTTGTAAAAATTAATTTTCAATTTAGTTGCGGCTTGCATTCTATAACAAGTCGTTACTCTTAACTTCAAATCTATAAAGTATGGCATATACATTTGGAAACTACGGATGGCTGGTGTATTGCTACACATATAACCTCCGCGATAGAAGAATGACGCTTTTTGAAGATAAACATACAACGCTAGTTACATAAACACACAAATGCAACAACAACCATTCATTTGAACCCACTCAAGAAGGGACGTTTTACAGCATTAAACGGCTGCACTTTGTTGCAGACAGCCGTTTTGTTGGTATCAGACCAGTAACCAGCAGTAGCTACTGCTGCTGCTGTTGTTTTGCCACTGTTGCTACCATTAAAATATCGTCTATGGTAATTGTTGCCACAAAATGTGCATGCCACAAAATTCAAATTACTCTCGAACAATAAAATTGTTTTAATTTATTGTTTAAACATTAAAAAATTAAATAGAAAGAAAACTGAAAAAAGCGAAACATGAGCCATAAGTCGTAGAAGACAAGAGAGCAAAGGAAGAAAAGAAAGATGAAGTAGAAAACTAAAAAATAAATTGTATGAAATCATGAATAGCTTTAGATTCATGGAAACTGCAACATTAGTGCTTGGCACTGCAATATAAGATGCAATACGGTTAAACCTAGACAAATATGTGTTTAAGATAAATTTGAATATCATGGTTATAAATATGCTGACTGCAGTCTAATGCTGTCGAGATAAAATAACAAACACAAATGTTTTTAAGGTCGACCCGGTCTAACTTTATATAAATTTCTTTAAAAATCGGTATATTTATATTCAGGCAATGAAATTATAAATTGACTGGTTGTTTATACTCTTAGATAATTAAATACCAAATAATAGACACTATGTTTGGGAAACTAGGCAAGGAACTTTAACATAGGAAAATTAGGCGGTACCCCTGTATGTGTTCACAAACATTGTCCTATATTGACGATTTTCTGGGGAGATGTATTTTCATTAGTAAAAATCTGTAATGAAAAACTACAGCTACAAACTAAATTTGAAAACGCGCCTAAATGGGGGTTATGCCAAAACATGGACCTATGGCGATAAGTTTCTGCGTAGATGATTACCAGCCTCTAAAATCTCGTCTGTGGTATTTAAATTACGGTTCAAGAAAATAAGAATTAGCATATTATATTTGTTTCTTAAACACAACTAACTTTTAGATGGGAAATGGATTTGGACGCGTCGGTTTCTCCGTTTAAAAAAATTGTATTTTTATTTAATTCGCATCTACACTAATTCAAGAATGTCCCAATGAAATTTCAAGTGAAAATCTCAACAACACTTGATCGATTCCAAATGTTGGGACGTTTCTCAGTGAGTGTATAGCTATCATATGAACTAGGATAGATCCAATCAGTCAGGATCTTCCTCATTTTTTAACTTCGTTTGTGGTAAAAAATAGGCGATTTTCCAAAAATATTTTTTCAACGATCCGCAATTTGGTTGATCCAAGTTCATACGAGAGCCAGACATGCACTCTTTATAACACCGTCGGATTCCGATGCTCCAGTGAGGAGTTATCAGTTGTGGGGTTTGTGTTCCCTTAAGACCTTAAATATGAGGATAGTTATATTGACAGTTACGTGCAATGAAGGTTCAAACACCCGGTGGGACTATGGTACATCGTATCGGGGTTATATGGGAGCTCCCCGCATATGAGGCCAAATATTAATAATTTTTGGCTTGGAGATTTTTACCCCCTACGAAATCCAAACTACAGCGCCCAATATTGATACTTTTTGGCAGGATGATTTGGCAACCAATTAGAGTCCTACATACCAAGTTACAGACTATTGATCGAAAAACATGTCAAAAATCCTTGAGATCCAGATATTTTGGTGGCACCGTTATATGTGGGCTACCCAAAAAGTGGATCGATATTGATAATTTATAGTAGAGAGCATTCGTTTCATTTCGGTTGAAAAACTTGCCCAAACTCACCAAAACACCAACATTTTTGTGTAACTTTGTATGGGGCAAAAGGAAACGAGATATACACATGGTTCCTTTTGAGAATATGCATAGAATCACTTTCTAAGTCAATTTATGTATGTCCGTCCGTCTGTCCATGTTAAATTGTAAACAAAGTACAGGTCGCATTTTGATCCGAATTGGATGAAATTTGGTACAGCTCATCTATTTGGCCCAAGGACGAACACTGTTGAAATTGGATTAGAAATCGGTTCTGATTTAGATATAGCTTCCATATATATGTTCGACCGATTTAATGTAAATGGTATACCAAAGTCCCTATATATCTTTCGATTTCTACGAAATTTGGCATAGCGCACTGGCTTGAGTCTAGAATGATGTGTGTAAAATTTCTTGAAAATCGGTTCCGATTTACATATGGCTCCCATATATATGTTCGACCGATTTAATGTAAATGGTGTACCAAAATCCGATTTCCACAACATTTGATATAGCGTACTGAATTGAGTCTAGAAAAGTTTCGTGAAAATGGTTCAAATATATAAAGCTCCCATATATATTTAATTTAATTTTTTAATTTTAATTTTTAATTTTGCACTGAATTGAGTCTAGAATGATGTGTATAAAGTTTCCTGAAAATTGTCCGATTTTAAGACCCAAAGTTAGGCCGATTACCACAAAATTTGGCATAACGTAATAAAGTTTGTGTAACATAACATGTGTCAAGTTTTGCTGAAATCAGTTCGGATTTAGATATAGCTCCCATTTATATTTTCTGTGCACCAACGACTCAAAGTTAGCCGATTGACACAATATTTGCAGAAGGTACTTAAGATAGTTTAGTCAAACGTCTGTCAAGTTTCGTTGAAATCCGTTTATATATGGATATAGCTTCCATATCTATTTTCATCCGATTTTAAGTAAATATTGCACCAAACTATTCATGTTTTTTTTTTCAGAAAAGGATGATGTATTTGCCTGTAGAAGTACATATGTAACCCATATATATTTCCGACCGACTTCGTGTTAATTGGGCTCCAAATATTAAAGGAAGCCCGATTGATATTTGCTTTAAATCGATTTACAACAAACGAATGGCATGTTTATGTATTGATCTAAGTCGGTTCACATTTAAAGGTCATATATTTTAGTTCTTCAAATTTCATGTTAATGGCCCTTCTGTTAGGATACATCTTTTTAATACATCCATAGTGTTGAAAGGAATCATATAGTCGGCCCCGTCCGACTTCACTACTCTCCTTTCGGGTTTAGTGTGAAGAATTGGAACGCAATTAGAACCCAATGTGCCATCTTACAGGGAATTCGGTCGGAAAAAGGATTAAAAACTCCAAAATACCAAAAATTGGGGCTACCGTTATCTGGGGCTGTGCCTAAACATGGAATTATGTTAGCAATAATGTAATCGAAATTATATTTCTTCATGCCATGATGAAAGGCTTTCATCCGCATCCCATTCCCAGACTATGAACTCCGTTTTGTCGCATAGTGTTAAAAAATAAAAAAGTCAAGAATTATTATTATTCGACCTTATAATACTTTAGTCATATAACTGAGTTCATACAACTATTACCGCGTATCCAGAGACTTATCTGTAGCTTTCGTTTTTTTTTTGTGTTCATTGTTAACATTAAAAATTATGAAAAATCTTTTAATTTAAATCAAATTGCGGAAAAGAGAAGAGCACATGTTTAACCAACATAAATTTGTAAACAGTCTAATTACACTATTGGTGGCAAGAAAATGTCTATTCAATGAACAGTGGCTAAAAAATACAATATTTAGCAAATACTTTCTACACCGAATTGAATGTAATATGGAATTTTTGATTTTCATTGGGTAGCAAATCTTCTTAAGAAGATTATAAATATTGTTCAACTTTTCCTAGTAGTCCTCATATAGCTTTTCTGTGTGTGGATTTTAGATTCCGATTGGGTTATAAATCTCTCAACCAAATTTTCCAAGCAAAAATGGTCATTATTGATTATTTGCCACAAAAGCCCAGAATTTTTTTTTGCAATTTGAGGATTTTGTATGCGTTTGATATTTTGGATTTTCTTTGGGTAGTAAATCTGCCTACCAAAAATTATAATTTTTCATCCACATTTAAGGATAAACACCGTATTAACTTAACGTTTTCTTTTTATTAAATTTGTTATTAGGCCTTCCCCATATTTCAGTTCCCCATCATTTATTAACCTTGTTAAAGTTTATGTACTCATGAATATTCATAACAGATTTAGTTAATATTAGCTCATCTTTAGGTATAGCCCTATAATTGCGCATTTTGAGGATTTTAGGCACATATTCAACTCCATTATAAATAAGTTTAATGATAAGAGTGACAGAAATCTTTGAAAAAATGGTCGGTATGTTGTTTCAATTTGTTGGTATAAAATTAATATTCATCGGCGGGACGTCAGTCAGCTCCTCTTTAGTGAAAACTTCTAACCAAAAGTGACTGCAATTTAGTATTTCTGGTGCCTAGTCGGTTATAAGGAATCCTTTGAAAATACTAGAATCCTTCGAAACAATTGTTATGTCCATTATATTAAGATCCACTCATTCCCAAAAACATTCGGTCTAGTTTTTCTTCATGAATAGGTAGAGACTTCATTTCAAGTTGATTTAAGTTTAATATTAAATGTCTCCCTGGTTTTTTTATGAATTTTCACACCATGAGTATCACCAATTGTAACTGTTTCTTGGATAATATTTTGTTTTACCAATTGTCAAAATTGCAACTAATTGCCTTTGATTTATTCGCCTCAGTGTTCGCCGCATTTTATCCCAAGTTGTCGTTGGTTTATCCCACAGCCATTTAAGAATTACATTTCACTCCCATGAACAAGACAAATGAATATCAACAACGAACAACATTGTCATGTTGTTTTTGTTGTTCTTGTTGTTTCTATTCGGTACAGCTAAAAGGGGTCTTTATTAAATTTATAAAATACTTAACATTTGAGACACAAAGCCAACATAACTTATGGTAAAATACTAACTGTGGCATATTAAACCTTTCTTAGGTAATCGTAAATTCGTCGAATAAACGCTATACCGCCAAAGGGGATGTACAATTAATAAAAACAAATAAAAAATATTTTCACGATGAAAGCTTAAAATAAAGAGATTCCCAAAAGTATAACATGAACAAAAGCCCTAATTACATATGCATTTATCAAAAACGATGGCAGGCTTTGTAACGTTATCCGCTTATTCTATGGCAAAAAAATATGCAAGAGCATATTTGGTGAAAGAATATAAGCATTAAATCGTGTAACAATTTATTAGCGTCAATAAAGATATCTTGACAAAAAAAGGTCCAGAATGATTGCAACAAGATAATCTATTCGTTTACAAGATGAAATAACTAATTAACATGTCCCAAATAGGGGAAATAAAGTTCAACAAGTGAAAAAGCGTTAAGTTCGGCCGGGCCGAACTTTGGATACCTTCCACCATAGATATACTGTCAGGTACTTGAAATGAAAATAAAGGGAACATACCAAAAAGTGACCTTTCTACAAACTAATTATGTAAACCATAATTTCAGGAATTTTTAATGAATATTTATACCCTCAGCCTTATGGCTAATGAGGGAGTATACATTTTGATACAGTGAAAATGTGCGTCATCGAAATATTGGTTCTAGACCCCACGTATTTTTGGACCAAATCTAATCTTTGCCTATATTATTATTTATTCCAAACTTTGTTCAAGTTCGAAGATGGGAAATATCGTTCCCAGGGGCACAGGGGCTAGGCCTAGGCCTAAATCCGGGCTATAGTTCATATATAGTACATTATCGAACCTTACGTTCTATCCTCCGCAGGTGAAATGATTACAACAGAGTCTTAGAACCAAACCCAAAACGCAGAACAAATCAGATAACTATTTTAATATAAACCAGTAAGGAAAGTAGTAAAGTCGGACTGGGCTGACTATATGATACCCTTCACCACTTTGGGGATATTCTACATATGTATCTTTACAGATGTCGTCTTTTTTAAGGAACATTGACATGAAATTGAACGTACTTAAAAATGCGATCTTTATCTATAAGTAAACCGACTGACATCAATACTTACACATGCCATTCTGCAATCTATTTCATACTTTTTAAATAGACTTTAAGAAAACTTTACGCACGCTTCACTGTTTAAAATGTAATATCAATCAAGCACCCATTGATTATCTGGTTTACAATCAATATGAATTTATACTAATTTCAGTACGTTTTGCCAATCGGCCTAGCTATGGGTCTTTAGTACACCATTTACTTAAAATCGGACGAAAGTATATATAGGAGCAATATCTAAATCTGAACCGATTCTCATGAAACTTAGCAAACATCATTCTGGACCCAATTCAGTGCCCTATGCAAAATTTCGTGCAAATCGAAAGATATATAAAGACTTTGGTGCCCCATTTACCTTAAATCGGACGAAAATATATACGGGAGCTATAGCTAAATCTGGACCGATTTTCGCGAAACTTAGCACACATCATTCTGCACCTAATTCAGTACTCTGTCCCAAATTTCATGCAAATCGAAAGATATAGAGGGACTTTGGTGCCCCATTTACCTTAAATCGGACGAAACTATATATGGAAGCTGTATCTAAATTTGAACCGATTTTCTCAAAACTTGGCACACATCATTCTGGACCTAATTCAGTACTCTGTCCCAAATTTCATGCAAATCGAAAGATATGGAGGGACGTTGGTGCCCCATTTACCTTAAATCGGACGAAAATATATATGGGAGCTATATCTAAATCTGAACCGATTTTTCAATTTAAATATGGTTCGTCCTTGGGCCAAATAAGTGACTTGTGCCAAATTTCATCCAAATCGGATTATAAATGCGACCTGTACTTTGTTTACAATTTAACATCAACAGACAGACGGACGGACATGCATAAATCGACTCAGAAAGTGATTCTATGCATATTCTCAAAAGGAACCATGTGTCTATCTCGTTTCCTTTTGCCTGTTACAAACATATGCACAAAGACATAATACCCTGTACCACAGTGAAGGGTATAAAAAGGAGGTTATATGGGGTCTATGCCAAAAAGGGTGCGAATATTAATAATTTTTAGTAGGGAGAATTGTTCCCATATACGACTACAAAATACCAAATTGCAACGAAATTTGTAGAAAAACGCGCTCAAGAACCCAAAATATCCAAAATTGGGGGTACCCTTATATGGGCTACCCGAAAAAATTGACCTATATTCATAATTTTTTGCGGAGAGAGTACCTATTAAGAACTCAAAATACTAAATTACAGCCAATTCGGTGGAAAAATACTATGGTGGAGGGTATAAAAATTTAGATACAACCTGGAAGAAAATGATCAAGGTCAAGTCAATCAGACAAACAAATATCACAAATCGTTCGAGACCCTCATAAATGACGGGTTATACCATGATAAATTTTTGGCAGGAATATTTGACACCCAATGAGAACCTTACTAGAGCCAATTCGGTTAACATTTAACTTGGAAGAACATATTTTAGACATGTGTGTTCGTCCGGCCGTCCGTTTGCCACAGTTATGTACCAATCGCCACGAAATTTTACATGTAGGATCCGTTAATATTTATGGAATGAAAAGGACCAAAAAATTTATTTTTGTTTTTTTCTGGTCTCTAGAGCGACCAGAAAAAATGTCAAAAATTTATCCCAACACCAGATTTTTTATCACACCACAAAATTTTACACCAGAAAGGGAATCTGGCCGAAGAATACGCATAGCTGTTTTGATAAATATGGGCCAATAATTAGCTGGTCAAATGGGCCCAGACTTTTGTGTGAAACATGACAACATTTATATTCTGGGGCGTATATATAACTCCTGAAGGATATTGACCCGAGAAGTTGATAGTATATTTATTTTTTTTATGTATTTCACAGATTTTTTGAAATATAGGAGCGAGATTTGCTACCCAAGGGGCACTCAAGTACAAAATTACAGCCAATTCGGTTGAAAAGCGTGCCTAAACTCCGATATTGAAAATTTTTAGTACGGAGATTTGCTATTCAATGAAAATTCAAAATATTAAATTATAATCAATTTGGTTGCAAAATTTACCTAAACTCCAGAAAATTCTGCATAATTTGGGAACTATAATAATAATCAGTGAGTAGAGCAGTATAGTCGGACGGGGCCGACCATACGATACCCTACACAACTACCACGGAACTCTAACATTCTGCTGGTGTTTATTCCGACCCTGGACAATATTTCGTGATATTTACACTCTCTTGGCCCACCAAAGGTCAACAGCGCATTTTCCTTGCACTGACATATTTTCCGAGTATTAATAATATTCAGTCCTTCTAATTACTTGTCCATATTCCCTTCACCGTGGGCTGTGTTGTGATGTTCGGCTTTCAATTGTGGCCTATAGATCGACTCGAAAAAAACACAAACAATTAAGTTTTCGTTCCATTTCATCCCAAAATGATTATGTGATCATCGCCGAAAATAATAGGCATTGTCCTTCACCATAACTGGAATCTCATGGAAATTTTCAAAGCAATCAGCGCTATAATTCCGCCCTCTAGTGTGGTAATGGGATACTAAATAATATCACAGTACGTAAACACCCGTAAATATTTTTGTGTAACTCCCACATACGAATACATACGACCATATAATTGGTATCAATTTAAAGGTCAACCACTCCTCTTGAACATACTACCAACTTCTCGGGTATAGGACCTTCAGGAGCAAATATATACGCCATAGAATACAAATTTTGCTAAATATTGACCGATCATTATCAATACAGGCATGCTTATTCTTTGGCCCGATCCCCTTCTCCATGCAAAAATTCAAGGTGTTTGGGCCATAATTGTGGCCTCAGGAGCGACCAGAAAAACGGACAAAAATAAAGTTTTTGGTCCATTTCATCCCCTAAATATTAACCGATCTTTTCCAAAAACAATAGGGGTCATCATTGGCCAGAACCCATCCTACATGCAAATTTTCAAATTTACAAATTATAATGGACAGTCGGACAGACGGACGGACGGACACACATGTCTAGATCGACTCAGCTAGTCGAGATATGACGATCAGTATACTTAAAGGTGGGTCTAGGATCAATATTTCGCGGCTTTACAAACTTTTGGGGCTGCACAAAGCTATAATACCCTGACAACATAGTTGTGTAGGGTATAATGAGGACTGATATTGTATATTTTTGGTAGAAAGATTTGTTACCGAATGGAAACACAAAGTTTCAAATTACAAGCAAGTGGGTTGAAAAATATGTAAAAACTGCCAAAATACTGAAGATTTTGGAGGGGTTATAACAAAACATGGATCTGTAGATATAGATATTAGGTTGGAGAAAAAGAAATCCATTATTTTTATATGAACTATAGGACTTCATTTAACATGCTTCGGAATGTCCGATTTGGCCAAATATACATTGTTTTGTTTTATTATTTGTTGCCATTTTAAATGTATCTTCATAATGCCTCTCTCTTAGAAGTCCTGCTCTCTATTTGCAAAAAATTCTGGTAGTCGATTTTCACAATCCTCCCTAGATACCAATTTTTGCAATGCCAGAAAAAGATGATAATCGCTTGGTGCCGAGTCCGGACTGTCCTGGTGGAATACAACAACTCTCCTGTTGACCAGTTCTGGCCGTTGCTGGTAAAATGTAAATGGTTTAAAACTGCTTTATGGTCGATTTTTAGCTCCTGGGAGATGTTACGACTGCTAACATGCCGGTCAACTTCGATAACTTCTCCGATTTTATCGACCGGCCTACTATGCGAGGTGCATCTTTAACATCAAAAATTCCTGAACGGAATCTACGAAACAAAAATTGCACATAATTGGCTCTTACAGTATCGCAACAAAAATTGCACATAATTGGCTGTTACATTATCGGAACCATTCAAAATTTTAGCCGCTTGGCTTGCGTTTTTGCCTTTGTCAAAGAAAAGCTGTAAAATGCACCGAATTTTTTCTTTCCTGTAACTGCGAATTGTCACCCTTCCAACGAGCATAAATCTTAAATTGTTTGATCGATACTTTACCAGAAATCTATCAGTACGTCAGTCAAAGAACATTGACAAGTAGGCCTAGATTTAACTAGATTTAAATTCCAGACAGAATATATGAGGGAGGATTCGACCATGGTACCCCAACAAATTCAATAATAGTAAGATTATTCTCAAAGAAGGTCTCATGGAGGAATTGAACTGGATTTCCAAGGATGCTACGGAAAACCTAATTTTTTCTTTGAAAGTCAGACTTCAGCTCGTGAAGGTGGAAAAAATACTAAACTATCCATTCAAAAAGTGTGACGTTTGGGTCACTTTTATAGTACGATTGTATCAGTGTGCCGTATTTGCTTGTTGAAGTCGGATCAAGGTTGTATTGAAAGAATTGTATTATTGTGAGATTGTTTAGTTTTTTATGGTCGAAGTTGGATGTTAATAATATGAATCATCTGAATCTTCGTTTGAAGCTTACAAATTATATTCCTTCAAGTTTAATAAGTTGATTAAAAACCGGTACAAAGGTGTATTATCTGTCTTCCATCATAGTGTACAATTTATTTAACATTGATTAGAGTTCGTAGATATAGGGATTTCATGTCCTTTGGAACAACATCTAAAAAAATGACGGTAATTATTGTAGACTATTTGGAGGTAAAAAATATTGTCTTGTGATATTTAGTTTACGATTCAATAAAATAAAGATAAAAAATATGTTTTACAAAAATGTTCCACATCTGATTTGGCTGAATATTGACATCTCAAAAATGATTCGTTTTTCTTCAATGAAAAACTTTTGGGTTACCAAAAAAATTCTTCTCGTAACACCAAACCTATGGAGAATTTGTTATTGTGAGTACATAGTAACTCGCTAAGAGCTTTCATCCCATAAGGAATTTTCCACCCAGCCAATACCTTTTCCTTGATAAAACGGAACGCCTCACAACGAATTTTCAGTATTGTTGGGTTTAACTTGATTTTTAGGGTTTAATTGAGTGGCAAATCTTCCTACCAAAAATTATAAATATTGGTCAGCCTTTGGGTACCCCTAAAAGTCCACACCCTTTATAGGTATTTTAATAGACCCATCCGTATTTCCAACCGAACTGACTAACAAATTTATTAGGTAAGGAAGATATAGGAATTTAGCATGTATTGACTTTAAATTTAGGTCAATGTGTCTACAAAAAAAAAGAGCCACGAGTATGTTACTTTTAAGGATGAACATAGAATCACTTTCTGAGATGATTTATATATGTGCACTCGCCTGCCTGTAACTACAAAGTACATGCCATATTTAGGATCCGAATGAGCTGAAATTTGGTAACATTTATTTGTTTCAAGAACGAATTCTTTTGAAAATACCGAAAATGGATTCAACTTCAGATATAGCTTTTCTCGATAGTAGGGATGGTCGAATTTTTAGGATTTTAACTGTCAAAAAGACGTAAACTTTATATTCTTGTATAAAATGTTATAAATGTAGTGTCCGTCATTTATAGTTATGGATTAATATTTCCGACAAAATAGTAAATTTCTTGAGCACATTATTTTTTAATTTGATAAGATTTCCATTAAAGCATATGCAATTTTGTATTTCGCCAAAGAAAATACATATTTCGTCAAATGAGTTTGTATTGGCTTCCGACGTTTATAATGTACGCATTATAAGTCGGAAATATATGCATTTACGTCAAAGACTAAATATTTGTCCGATTGAAACGTAGTTTTCCACAACTTACAAAATTGAGTCTAGAATGATGTATGTTCATTTTTGTTGGAACGGGTTTCTAAATTTTTAAACCGGATATTCAGATAATGACTCGATTTTAACTCACAGTCGAAAAATAGGCGGAATAGGCAGAATTTAAACAAATTTAGCACATTCCGAAATTTTAGCAGTTTTGTCACCGAACCAAATATGAAAACATTACATTCAGTTTTTTTTTGCAAAATCAATTTCTTTGCTTATTAAAAAATCAATACTTTTTTTAAATCACCGAAGTCTGAAACTGGTTGCTTCAATACTTTTTTGGGTCCTTAGTATATCGCAATTTGTCACACCTTAATAAATTGCAGTCATTTGTTGGCTATTGGCATTTTCAGACACGATTAGGACACCTGTCGTATACGTGTTGGAATTCACACATTACTCATTCAACATGTATTACAACAATTGATACAGAATATTTTGTGTTATTCGAAAAAAAATAAAAAATATATAATATAGAACAATTATCCGACAATTGCCTTTTTTAATATGGCATACGTCGGTCGTATTAAGTAATTTGGTTAATTTTATTATTGTTTGCAAATAGAATTATAGACGGAAATTTTGCCAACGTGTTAGTTTGAACGAAAAAACGATTAATAATGTGCCTCACAAAATTGTGAGGACACATTTCTGGACCCCTACTCTTTTAAACATTTAATTTTAGGTCTTTATTTAGTTTCCATGTTAAAATAAATAACCTACTCTCATTACACGAAATTAAATGTACAGTCTCTTTCATCACATAGCCGACTATCCATAATAAACTACTAGCGTGCATAAACATGACGAAACAAAATTTTTACTTGACGCACAGAAGTCAATAAAAATTTACGCATTATAAATTATTTATAACGCTGAAAACTTACATTCTGTTGCTGTTCTGAAAAAATTGTGGGAAAGTTGTTGGTTTGGAAAAAAGTATTACCCTGCACGATACGCATAAATTCTTTATTTACCTTCGTGGCCCTTCCCCCTGGCTCATTGCTCCTACTTCACCTAGTCCCCCTCTCCATTTTGCTTTTTCAAAAGTAATGACAGCGTGTAATGTGTCTATATTATTTATTTTTTGCGAAAGTCCTTTACACGGCGTTGTTGGCTAGGACTATTTAGGCTGCAAATTACTGGGGGAAACAGCTAATAGCGGAGTAGAAAAAAACTAAAACAACTACAACAACACCGGATACATGTAACCGTATCCAATGTAACGCATGTGCGTAAATTGCAGTTAGTTTTCAGGTATCTCTATTTTTTCAGTTGCCTTAATTTTCTTCCTTTTGCCTTGTAGTTGCAAGCGGTTATTATGTAATTATGATATGTAAAATTTACAAAATAAATAAAATTAACTATTATTTTGTGGTATGGCAAAATTTGTAAAACAAAAAAGAAGCAGTGCACGGTGTTTCATGCGAAGTCTAAAAATTTTAACACATTTACATTGGACAATAATGTTGACACTGAATTTTCATTTTACGATAATCGGGTAAGGAAACAGACAACGGAGATATCTCCTCCAAATAAAATTATAGAAATTTAGGTTGGTGATGTAGATTTGCCCACAAAAGGAACATTAAAGTAGCGTCAACTTTGTTTAAAAAATTTCGTAGCAATTTTGGATGTATCAAAAAAGCGATTATCATATTTTTTCTTGCATTGTAAAATTCGTTAATCAATCGGCCACCCGTTGAATATTTGGAGCTCTATTAACACGACGTCGGTTGAAAATATATATGGCCTACATCTGCACCCTTACACGTAATTACGTCATTCTATTCTGAAAAAAAACATGAAGAGTTTGGTGCACCATTTACTTAAAATCAGATGAAAATAGATATGGAAACTATATCTAAATGTGAACCGATTTCAACGGAACTTGTCACATGTTAGGTTAGACTAATTTATGCACATTTTGTTCCTAATGGCTCCTTGGGTCCTTGGATCCTACTTAAAATAGGACGAAACTATATAGGAGCTATATCTAAATCTGGAAGGATTCCAACAAAACTTGGCACACGTGTGGCTATACTATCTTAAGTACGTTGTGCAAAAATTTGTGTCAATCGGCCTAACTTTGATTCTATGGTGCACCTTTTATTTAAAATCGGAAGAACATATATATAGAAGCAATATCTATATCTGAACTGATTTCAGCAAAACTTGACACATGTTATTTTACACAAACGTTGTGCAAAATTTAGGTCTTAAAATCGGACAATTTTCAGGAAACTTTACACACACCACTCTAGACTCAATTCTATGTCAAATTTCGTATAAAATTAAAATTAAATCTGGTGAAAATATATGGGAGCTATATCTAAATTTGAACCGATGTGCACGAAACTTAACACACATCATTCTAGGCTCAATTCAGTACGCTATGCCAAATTTTGTGCAAATCGATGGATATATAGGGACTGTGGTGCACCATTTACCTAAAATCGGGCGAAAATATATATAGGAGCTATATCGAAAGATATAAAGGGACTTTGAAGCAACATTTAAATAAAATCGGGCGAAAATATATATGGGAGCTATATCTAAATCTGAACAGATCGGCTAATATTGGGTCTTTGGTGCAACATTTACTAAAAATTTGACGTAACTACAGGGTGAGATAAAGCAAGTGAAAAAGCTTTAAGTTTGGCCGGGCCGAAATTTGGATACCTTCCACCATAGGTATACGGATAGTTACGTGAAATGGAGATATAGGAATGATTATCGACTAAATCGTCTTAGAATTCCACACTTTGTAGGGTATAAACTGATCATTTCGAGAACAGAATATCCCCCAAACTACGGTGGAATGCGGCTCTACGGAGACAAACCAAAATACGGATAAATCATTTAACTGTTTTAATATAAACCAGTGAGCGGAGCAGTATAGTCGGACGAGGTCGATCATACGATACCTTACACAACTACCACAGAACTCTTACTTTCTGCGAATTTTGATTCCGAGCCTGGGCAGTATTTCGTGATAGTTGCACCCTCTTGCCCGATTAGAGTTCAACAGCACATTTTCCTTATACTGACATATTTTCCGAATATTATTAATATTCAGTACAGTCCTTCTAATTATTTGTCCATATTCTCTTCACCGTGGGTTGTGTTGTGATTTTCGGCTCATAATTGTGGCCTACATATAGACTCGAAAAAAAAAACAAAATTATATGCGTTGTCATTGACAATAATTGGAAACTCTTGGAACATGTCAAAGCGATCAGCTTTATATTTCCGCCCTCTAGTGTGGTAATGGGTTACTAAATAATATCGGAATACGCAAGCACATGTAAATATTTAAGTGTAACTCCCACATCTGAGTACATGGATATGTCGGGCCTATGGCTTTCAGGAGTAAATATATACGCTATAGAATACCAATTATGAAAATTTTCACACAAAAGTCAGGATCAATTTACCCGCTAACCTTTGGTCCGATCCCCTTCTGCATGTAAAATTTCGCGAGTTCGGGCCATAATTACGGCCTCTGGAGCGTAATATTAACATATCTTTACCAAAAACAATAGGGGTCTTCATTGGACATCCTACATGCCAAAGACAAAGATTGGTCCATAACTGTGGCCTGTACCGTGTTTACAAATTATAATGGGTCGACTCACCTTGTCGAGATATGACGATCGGTATGCTAAAAGATGGTTCTAGAAACTATATTTCGCGGCGTAACAAACTCTTGGGGCTGCACAAAGCTATAATACCCTGAAAACCTATCCCCCAAAAGGAGGCCGATGGTTTACAAGCCGAACTATTCAAGACTGATGGTCAGATGCTGGTCAGGAGCATGCACCAGCTGATTAGTACAATTTGGCAACAGCATCCTGTGTCCCGTGCACAAAAAGGGAGACAAGACGATATGTGCCAACTATAGAGATAGATATAAAGTGCTAAAGTGTGAACGACTGAAGCCAATGGTCAATGACATTATTGGACCATACCAATGCGGCTTCAGACCCGATAAATCCACAATTGAGCAGATTTTCACTATGCGCCAAATCCTGGAAAAGACTTACGAAAAACACATGGACGTCTATAAAGCCGCATTCGACGGCCACATCTGTTCAGAGGTGCTTAAAACCATGTCTGTGTTCGGCATTCCTGCAAAATTTATACGACTATGCAGGATAACTTTAGTAGCACAAGGTCAACAGTTAAACTCTGAAAGGACCTATCGGAGCCCTTCAATAGCGAACGAGATTCCGGACAAGGTAACAGTTTGTCGTGTGATATTTTTAACATCCTGCTGGAAAAAGTCATACGAGAGGCAAAGGTGAAGAGAAAGTACACTCTGTACAGCAAACAACACATGTTACTCGCCAACGCCGATGACATCGATATAATGGGTCGAACATTGCGAGCGGTAACAGCCACATTTGAACAAATTGAGAAGCAGTCTGCAAAAGTGGCTCTGGCAGTAAACGGCGAGAAGACCAAGCTAATGGTATCACCGCGCAAGACGTCCAATAGACTCGGACCAACTGTGGAACTTGAGAACTACAGTTTCGAGGTAGTTAAAGATTTTATATACCTTGGTACCGCCATAAATAAAACTAATGACATTAGTTTTGAAATTTGGAGAAGGGTTGTGATGGCCAACGGATGCTTCTATGGTCTAAGTAAGCAGTTTAGAAACAAGGCCACCTCCCGCCAGACAAAACTCACACTTTACAAGACGCTCATACCGTGCTGTTATATGGGTACTTACGCAAGTAGATGAGACAGCACTTGGAATATTTTAAAGAAAAATTCTCCGAAAGATCTAGGGGCCAATCTGCGTCGACGGTAAATCAAATGAACCATGAGATTTACAATCTACACGCGGACATCGAGATAGTCAGTCGTATTGAGCTGCAGCGACTACGGTGGCTAGGTCATGTTGTGCCCCAGCTCAAAGGGCATATAAAACGAGCCTACTGATGGTTCACGCAGAAGGGAAAGGCCACGAGTTAGATGGAAGAAGACAACATCTCTGAGCATGGTCTTTCAAATTGGAGGAGATGCGCACAAGACCGACGCTCCTGGAAAACTTTTTTAAGCTCGGCTTATGGAACAACCGTTCTGACTCAAAAACCGTTAAACAGATTTTACTGCACGCCATGCCATCCGAGGAAATAGCATTGGCTATATAAACACCTAAAATTCCGCGTGGAATAACCGCTGGTTGACAACTTTTTTAAAACCTATCTCATAACACAGTAGCGTGTTTATAAGGACAGTTCCAGTATGTAGAAAAGGAGTTCGGAAAGGCTTAGGTTATGTTAAAAGGAGGAATTCTGTGATCTTAGTGAATGCTTTAATTTACATGGTGTCATTTAACGTTTCATTATCTTTCCTGCATTCTCTACACCTGCTGCCCTCGACGCTCCAATAATGTGTAAATGTGTGGCTTAGGTAACGTCTGTAATAAATATCAGGAAGCCGAAAGAAGTGAGTAAGCCACGTCATACCAAATCTACTAATTCTTCACCGTATTAGCATTCAAATTAAAATTCTTTAGGGTGGCACCAGAGTGAGTGGATTCATTTATTCCATCCTCGGATATTACGTAATGTTGAAATTTAAATCAAATTGGAAAATCTATGTAGTAGTTACCAGAAGGAGTGGACTGATGCATTTTCAAACATGAAGTAGGGGTTTTAAAACTATTAAAATTTGAGATTACTCCCTTCGAAAGTTATTGTGTCAGTCATCACGACAAATGAACATTTCTAAATCGATTCTAGATTGAATTAAACGAATAGGATGCAAAACTTGTGTTATAAAATCAACATCCTCATTAGCCTTAAGTGTGCGCGTATAGAAATATGAGACGAACATATCACTAATCCAAACTGATTTTGGATTTAATAAATGGTCCATCAATGGTCGAAGGTAACTTTCTTTCATTTTGAGTTTGTTTTATTTTTAGCATTTGACTATTTACTTGAACATAATGTGGAATGGTATGTGTGTGTTTGTAAAATTTAAACTTAGTTCATTGAACTAATTAAGTTAGAAAATACATGTTCTTTTTATTTCACTACATATTCGGGGGAGATTTCACAAACAATTTATAACTTTACACTGGCATATGCCACTGACATATCACACCACTGTGTCATAACGTTACTCACTGTGACGTGAGACTCTAATTTAACAGCTCCAGCTGGATGAAAAAAAGTGCGTGTGAGTTAATGCATGTGTGTAACACCGGTATCCGTGCGGAATGCAAAACGCAAAACGAAATTACAGCTCATATTTGTGTGGTGTACTTTGTTGTATTTGTTCAGCGTTTATCGATAATTTATCAAATATAATTTTTTTTCTCTAACGCACATCACCCTCTCTTGTATTTCGGTCACCACCATAGGAATCAATGAACTTTCCAAAGTCTCATACTCCGTTTGGCCAGTTAGGTTTGGCAGAAAACAAAGTGGAACCGATGCTTATTTTATGCCAGCTCAAAGTATTTGATTGGTAGAGTGATATGTGTTCGATATATATAAGTGTGTGCGTGTGTGAGTTTCAGTTTAGTACCTACCTCCTGTTTGCGAAGCGATTTCCACACCCAACCCCTTTGGCCCGTTTGCATGCATTCAGTCAGTCAAATAAGCGTCTGTCCTTTTTGCGTGTGAGGTCATACAGGCTACTGCTACTACCACCACCACAACGACGACGACGACGATGGCGACGACTAATGTACGCACCAAAGCCAAAACAAGTCCTACTCACGCACTTTTGCACAAGTACAAAGCTCTTACCCCAAACCACCCACAGTTATTATCCCTCTCCTAGTCAGTTTTTAGGCTAACCCGGCATATTCATCTGTCTCTCACACACCAACAACAACGACCCACAAAGTTCATATCATCGACTGGCAACCACCGCAATTGACTAAAACTAGGACTTTGAAAGGCTAAGTTCGTTGGTTGGTTGGCAGGTTGGCGAAGTGACTGACTAGCTGGTTGGTTGGTTAGTTAGTTGTTTGGTATCATTTGTAGGGGATCGTTTTTTCGTTATTTATGTGAAAGTTTTCTAAAAATTTTCAGTTTGAGGGTTGATTATTTCAATGGTCGTTTATACTATGGACATTTTAAATAGGTTGACAAATTTTGTTTTTGTTTTAAAGAATTTAGGTAATGGAAAGATTGTGTGAAGAGTAAAAGCTTATATCACGTTAAGTGAATAATAGATCAATTTCATCCCAAAACAAATATAAAAGTGTCATGGCATATGAAAATGCGAAATTGGATTTTCAATAACAGTTGTGTTTGCTGGTTAGAATAGAAGTGATTTTATTTACAATTGAGAAAAAGAGAACAACGAATGGAAAAAAGAAAACATTTGCATTTAGTACAAAGAGAGAGATGCATATTTAGGCAAAAATAAGAAAAACTTTAAAATAGAAAATGTGGTGACTAGCGTGGTTAACCTTGGCGTTAACAACATATTTACATTATCTATGTTTATAAAGACCAGTAAGGAATAATATTATAGTCGGACTGGGCCGACTATATGATACCCTTCACCACTTTGGGCATATTCTACGAATTTATCCTAAAATACGTCGCCTTTTCGAAGGTACATTGACATAAAATGGAACGAACTTAAATATGTGATCTTTATCTATATCTAAGCCGACTAACATCAATCCCTACATATGTTTAAAATTTAATCTCAATCAGATACCCATTGATTATTTGGTTTACAATTAACATGAATAAGTCAAAATTATATAGTAGCTGTGCTATATCTATATCTGAACCGATTTCACTTATTTACCTAAAATCTAAATCTGAACCGATTTTCACCAAACTTAGCATACGTCATTCTACACTTAATTCAGTACGCTATGCAAAAATTTGTGCTTTTCTCATGATTTTCAGGGACTCAATTTGCCTAAAATCGGGCGAAACTATATATGGAAGCTATATCTAAATCTGAACCGATTTTCTCGAAACTTGGCACACATCATTCTGGACATAATTCAGTACTCTATGCCAACATTCGTGCAAATCGAAAGATTTTCAGGGTCTTTGGTGCACCATTTACCAAAAATCGGAAAAAATATATATGGGAGCTATATCTAAATCTGAACCGATTTTTCCCAAATTCAATAGGGTTCGTCCTTGGGCCAAATAAATGAGCTGTACCAAATTTCATTCAAATCGGATTATAATTGCGACCTGCACTTTGTTTACAATGTAACATCAACAGACGGACGGACGGACGGACATGCATATATACAAGAGATGCTATTGAGATTATTATTATAGCAGACATAGTAGTTTTGGCGGACCTTCGAATAACCATGAAATCTGACGAAATTAATTATGTGATCTGTATCAATTTGAAGAACAGCCAAAGTAATTCTGGAATCTATGCAAAATGTCATTTCAATCGAAAAACCTTGCAGACGGTTATGAATCATTTATATGAATCGGACAAAATTATCAAAATCGGGATTGATTTAAAGCATGCTTGACAGCCGCTACGCTGCAAAACATCGTACTGTGAAAAATTTTATCTCAATCGAACAAACTTTGATTATTTGATGCACTTTTAGATGAAATTGGTCGAAAATATATATATACATATATGGGAGCTATATCTAAATCTGAATCGATTTTCTTCAATTTCAATAGTGTTCTTCCTTGGGCCAAATAAGTGAGATGTGCCAAATTTTATCCAAATCGATCCGTACTTTGTTTACAATTTTACTCCAACAAACGTGCTGATGGACATGCAAAAATCGACATAGAACGTGATACAACATTTTCTCTAAGAAAGTATGTGGCTATCTAGTTTCCCAAAGTTTTCTAGTTCCACAAAGTGTAAATACAACATCTTACATCCTATTTCAGGATTTCTATCATCAAATCGATTTAAAATTGATAGTTTTACAATACTTTTAGTCACGTGGGTAAATACTCGAGTATTTACCCAAAAATTACAGGCCTCAACTGGCTTAAATATATGCCCTTCCTTTTGTTGAACATGTGGTGATATTATCCACCCCTCTTTTTAACCTAACCTAACCAACAATTGGGTACAAACTCATTAACTGGCGAATCTACTCTGCTTTGGAATGGGTTCTTTGTTCGTCAGGTTCCACGTTCAATGGTAACAACTGGACCATTTGAAGATAGCAATTGACCAGAAACGGCCAGAATTGGCCAACAGGAGAGGTGTCGTGTTCCATCAGGACAACGGTGGGCCACACACATCTACAGTGACTCGCAAGAATCTTCGGGAGCTTGGTTGGGAAGTTTTAATGCATCCGCCATACAGTCCGAACCGATTATCAATCGATTTCTTGCATTGCAAAATTTTTTTAATGATAAAAAATTGGTATCTAGGGAGGATTATGAAAATCGACTACTAGAGTTTTTTGCAAGTAGAGAGCAGGACTTATTTGAGAGAGGCATTATGAAGTTACCTTTCAAATGGCAATAGATCATACAATAAAACGGTGCATATTTGGCCCCAATCGGACTTTCCAAACATGTTAAATAAAGTTCTATAGTTCATATGAAAATAACGGAGCGTCTTTCGCTATTAAATCGTCAGAATATTTATATATGTATGATCATTTATTTATGAAACATATTGGTGTAGAATCTTATAATCGGCTTTTGAACTTTCCTTACTAGTTACTTTTGGTGTTGAATTGTACCCATCGATATTCTTGGAGTACAATGGCAAACCATAACACTATCATATTGTATGGTGGTTTTTGACTAGTTGTTACGAGTAAGGATTCTTAGACAGTCATCAGTTCCCTGAACTTCTGTATATATATTTCATTAATAGTTTGTCCATCAAATCTGTCATTAGGGACCGATGTAGCAACACATTTAGTGAAGTAGCCAACTTTCGGCTTGGGTAAAAAAATCGCATGACAGTAATTAAATGTCGGACCCGTAACATAAACATGTGGGATACTTCTCTAAACATGTGGTATTAGTATAACAAAATTCTTTAAAAAAATACGTTACGTATTGTATTTCTTCACCGATGCGATAAAGATTCGAACTTAGCCAAACTTCCACACATTCACGTTTAGATAGAAAGAGTCCAGATCCAGATTGGATTAAACAAAATGGAATACCACAATTCTGGTATGCTCACTCCATAAATCAGAGTCGGACAAAACTAGTGGATTTCTGTCCTTTCTTTTTGTCGATCTCAAAACTGTTCTACTGACCATGAAATCTTCATATTGTTGTTCCCAGGTACAAAAAGTTCCTACATCTGTGGCTTGCTGTCGAGGATATTGAAAAGTCCTTGATGTTTAGCCAGACGAAAACCAGAAATCTGATGACTTTTTGGGAAACTTAATTTCCTGATTGTTAATGAAATGTTGGTATATGACCCATTGTTTTGGTATGTCTTCAGGTTGCACCTATTTAAATTACCCATACTGTTTGTGCGTTATTTCTATTACACACTCGTGTTGTTGTTGTTGTTTTAACCAAGCTAACGTTAGTAGTTTTTTATTCAGAATTTAAAAAAAAAGAAGTCCACATACATATTGGCGTTTATCCGTGTGTATATCTTCGTACATGGCATACGCATTGGTGCATACACTTTCAACGCATAATTTTTGTTTCGGTTGTAATCCTGCAACCCTTTCGGCATGTGTGCAACAACAACAACAACGGCAACTTTTAGGGGTTTAGATCCTTCTAATACAAAAAAAACTTTATTCAATAGAATAACTAGAAATATGGACTACAGGCGCGGCCTGCACTGGCTATGGAAACTACGCAATATTTTGTTGTTGTTCTGGGAGAATAAAAAACCGAAAGACCCGTCAATAGATTGATGACTAGAATTACTAACAAATTTTACGCTTATTTGGCTGCAAGGTTTATTATTAGAGGAAATTGTTTGACGTTGTAAAATGTCTGTGTTTGTGTGTGTATATTTTATTTATATGCGAAGGTACAACAGGATTTTAGGGGGCTGACTTTTGGAAATTGTAGTAGTTTTGAATATTATAACCTTAATTTATAGTTAGTTTTAAATAATTATTCAGTTTGAACGAAAATTATACTACTCAGCATTATATAGACAAAACTAAATCTTCAATATAAATTCGTGATATAGGAAATGCGTCTTAAATGGGATAATGACGGACAATTTACATATTTAAAGGTTATATAACACAGACTATACAGACTACAAAATACTTTACATGAAAAATATACGCATCGAGTTTTATTAATTAATATAACTTTAATAACTTTACTTAATTGAATTATATCGCAACCGACAGTTGCATGTAAAAAACTAACTTCATTTATGAAGTTATTATTTGCATTAAGATCATAAAGCGAACGAGAAAATTTACGTAACTAATAACAACTGTATAATGTTCGGCCCGGTCGAACTTTTTATGCCCTCAGCCTTGTGGCGTGTATAAAAACCTTTGATAGGACAACATGTGTCTTATTGAAATATTGAAATAAAACCCCAAATCCCATTCAGATAATTTGGAGTCGATTTACAAATGTCCGTCTGACTGGTGTTCACATTGTGATATTCCTTCTAAATTTAAATCAAGCTCTAAGATGAGGAATATCAGTCCCTCGACTTTTTTGACATCGTAATATTTTATCCAAATCAAGTACTATATATGACCCATGGGTGTACGGTGTTAACATTTTGAAAATTTGTAAAACCAATATCATGAGAATCGTATCCGATATACAGATCGTACTATTTTTAAACGTCGGTCCACTCTCTTTGGTCGGACGGGCCGACTATATGATACCCTTCCCCACTTTGGGTACATACAAGATATGCTGATATGTATACTATCCTGTAAATAGAAAAGCCGTAACATCTTTAGAGGACAATTTAAATAGAATCGGACGAAATTAACTGCGTACAAAGATATTTAACTAAATTTATATTACCCATACACATACCAATCTGAAATTTATGAAAATTGAATGTCAATCATCGAGCAAAATATAAGATCTATATATAAATGGACGTGTTTGAGCAACCGTGGCATTCACCATTTTGGTATGCTGTAACATAGTGGGCTATCCAAAATTTACCTCGACACAAAATCCAATGCACGTTATCTAGGTTCGATTGTGCACTAATCCGTCCTAAACGGACACACTTTAGTTACTTGGTACGTCATTTTGATGAAATCGGACGAAGATATATCGACGCCTCCGATCCATAGTATGCTAAGTCGGCTTAGCATGTTTTAAAGTTCTTTACGTTTTTAGATGCTACGGTCCTTAATTTAAATTCTCAGAAATTTTGGTAATCATCGGTCAATCCAAACCAAAGATATAAGCAAAAATGTACTTAGCATGACACGTAAGATATAAGAAACTTCCATACTTTGAGAGCTTCTACTGAAAAACTCACTTTTCAGACTTAGCATACCAGGGATGCGAAATGAAATTATTCAAATTGTACTGGCTTTCAATAAAAAGTGTATTTTTTTCAGTCCGATTGTACTTTTTATATATTTTTTAAAAAAAATGTTTATTGTTATTAACAATTAATAGATAAGATGAATACTTAAAAATTAACAAAAAGGTACATACTAATTAATTTGTTCTACGTACTTATACGTCTTATATAAACATTGTTTTTATTCGGTTTTAGATCGAAATAAAATGATCAATTAAGTACAACTTTTTGCAACATATTCTTATGTATCTTATGTAACACGACTTTAACACATTCTTTGTTTAGATAAAATTTGAAGCAGTCGAAGCATGTAGTCTGTTCCTTTCGTTGGTTTTAATTATATTTAAAAATGTGTGATATATAAGGAAAAATATCTTCGTTTTGTTAATTTTTGACTTCAGCTTTGACCAACAAGTGCATATATTGTCGTTTTTGAATGCATTTCTAATTTGATATTGATTATAATAATAATTTTTGTACATATTGTAAGTAACACTAACAAGTGAAAAAGCGTTAAGTTCGGCTGGGCCGAACATTGGATACCCTCCACCATAGATATACTGACAGGTACTTGAAATGATAATATACCGACGTTTCTACAAACCGATTATGTAAAATGATACAAATTTCAGAAATTTTTAATGGATAATTATACCCTCAGCCATATGGCGAATGAGGGTGTATACACTTTGACACGGGGAAAATTAGCCTCATCGAATTATTGTTTCTAGACCCCATGTTTCTTTGGACCAAACAAAATTTGATTTCATTCAAACTTTGCCCATCTTATTATTTCTTCCAAACTTAGTTCAAGTTCGAAGATGGGGAATATCAGTCCACTCCATCTGGTACCTCCCACAGAGGGTTATAGTTCATTATCGAACCTTACGTTCTAGTGTTTTTATCTCGATATCCACCGCAGGGGAAATGATTGCAACAGAGTCTTAGAACCAAAGAAATATTACGATGAGTTACAAACGGAATGACAAGATTAATGTACGCTCCATATTATGGTGGAGGGTATAAAAAGGGGATTATATGGGGACTACCCCAAAAAGGGGGGCGAATATTAATGATTTTTGGTGGGGAGATTTGTTACTATAAACGACTACAAAATAACAACCCCACCCCAAAATAGAACCCCACAATACCGAAAAATAGGGGTACCCTTATATGAGGGCTATCCAAAATAATGAAACTTTATAAATAATTTTTGTGGTGAGATTTGGTACCTATTAAGAACTCAAAATACTAAATTACAGCCAATTCGGTGGAAAAATACGACCAAAACCCTCAAAATACTGAAAATTAGGAGGTACCGTTATATGGGGGCTACCAGAAAAAGTGGACCTCTATTTATAATTTTTGGGGAGACATTAAGAACCCAATATATCAAATTTCAGCGAATTCGGATGAAAAACGCGCTCAAGAACCCCAAAATACCGATAATTGGGGAGTACCGTTATATGGGAGCTATGCCTAAACGTGGACCAATATATCCCATCTTCGAACTTGACCTGCCTGCAGACAAACCTATGCAAAATTTCAGCACCCTGGTGGAGGGTATAAAAATTCTGAAATAATAGAATAGGCCTTAAATTTTGGAAATCAGCTTCGAAATTATTGAGTGTAAAACAATAATGAAGTGATTCCCACTGCGGCAAAATTGTTTCAATAACTTCTTGACGTGAAAACCATCGAGTTGTTGAGTATTTAAAAACAACATTAATATCTGTACCGAATTATTCCTAAAACTTTGAAAAATCATGTCCGTCATAGAACTGTTACAGGAATAACAATTAATATCTTTACAGAATTTATCAATCTGATAAATCAGTGGGCGGTTGCGATTTATTTCATATTGTGTGTTTAAGCACTTATAATACTTTTAAGTGAGAATAATTTGATACAAGCTAAATATGTCATTGGGGTGCTATTGTATTTTTGACTTCCAAATAGTGCTAAAATTAGTACAATTGTACCAACTTTTGCATCCCTGTAGCATACTATTCTTCGGAGGCGTCGATATGTGGAAGCAATCCAATACGCTATGCAATATTTCATGTAAAGCAAACATACATAACCTATATCTAAATCTGAACCGATTTCAACAACATTTACATAAAATCGGACGAAAATATATATGGGAGCCAAATATAAATCTGACACTATTTCAACAAAACTTCACAGATGTCAAATTGTAGTGACAATCGGAAGAAACTATATATAGGAGCTATATCTAAATCTGAACCGATTCCAATAAAACTTCGCATATATCAATCCAAGTCCAGATATCTGTCTCAATCGCACAAATATTGGCAGTATTGTGCTCCATTTACATAAAGTCGGACGAAAATAGATATGTGAGCTCTATTTAAATATGAAGCGATTTTAACAAAACTTGGCATACATAAATTTGGACCTAATTCAGTACTCCGTGCAAACTTTTGTCTCAATCGGACAAATATTGGCAGTATGGTGCTATATTTACATAAAATCGGACGAGACTATATATGGGAGCCATATCAAAATCTGAACCGATTTCAAAAAAATTTGGCATATATCAATGTAGACCTAATTCATAACTCTGTGCAAACATTTGTCTCAATCGAACTAATATTGGCAGTATGGTGCACCATTAAAAAACCAGTAAGGAAAGTAGTAAAGTCGGACGGGGCCGACTATATGATACCCTTCACCACTATGGGTATATTAAACAGGACTATTAACATGAAATTGGATGAAATAAAATATGTGATATTTATCTAAATGTGAATCTACATAGATCTATCCATAAAGTATGTAAATCGACTTCAAACAAATATAAATAAGTCATCCGTTGGGCTATGTCTGTACTTCTAGAAAACGCAACTACGTAATTCTATGCTCAATTTTGTAAGTTGTGCAAAATTTAATTTGATCTGACTAACATGAGGGGTTTGATGCCCAATTTACTTGAAATCGGGGGAAAATATATATGGAAGCTCTATCCAAATATTAAGCGATTTCAAACAAACTTGTCACAGGTTAGGTTATACTAATTTCAGAAAGTTTTGTTCATATCAGCCTATTGGTTCCTTGGTGCGTCAATTACTTAAAATCAATCTATAATAAAAGGGAGCTATATCTAAATCTGGACCGCTTCTCACGAAACAAGGCAGACATCACTCTAAGCTCAATGCAATACGTTATGCCAAATTTCGTGCAAATCGAAAGATATATAGCGGCTTTGGTGCACCATTTACATGAAATTGGACGAAACTATATATGGGAGCTATATAGAAATCTGGACCAATTTTCTCGAAACTTTGCACAAATAACTCTAGGCTCATTTCAGTACGTTATGCCAAATTTCGTGCAAATCGAAGGATATATAGGGACTTTGGTGCACCATTTATATGAAATCGGACGAAACTATATATGGCAGACATCACTATTGGCTTATTTCAGTACGATATGCCAAATTTCGTCCAAATCGAAAGATACATAGCGACTTTGGTGCAGCATTTACATGAAATCGGACGAAACTATATATGGGAGCTTATCTAAATCTGGACCGATTTTCCCGAAACTTGGCAGACATCATTCTAGGCTCAATTCAGTACAATTCAATTCAGAAATCGAAATATATATAGGGTCTTTGGAGCACCATTTACATGAAATCGGACGAAACTATATATGGGAGCTATATCTAAATCTGAACCGATTTTCCCGAAACTTGGCAGACATCACTCTAGGCTCAAGTTAGTACGTTATTCCAAATTTCGTGCAAATCGAAAGATATACAGGGACTTTGGGGCACCATTTACAAGAAATCGGACGAAACTATATATGGGAGGTATATCTAAATCTGAACCAATTTTCTCAAAACTTGGCAACATCACTTTTGACCAAATTCAGTACGTTAAGCCAAATTTCGTGGAAATCAAAGGATATATAGGGACTTTGGTGCACCATTTACATGAAATCGGACGAAACTATATATGCGAGCTATATCTAAATCTGGACCGATTTTCTCGAAACTTGGCAGACATCACTCTAGGTTTAATTCGGTACGTTGTGCAAATCTGGTGCAAATCGAAGGATATATAGGGACTTTGGGGCACCATTTACATGAAATCGGACGAAACTATATATGGGAGCTATATCTAAATCTGGACAGATTTTCTCGAAACTTGGCAGACATCATTCTAGACCTAAATGATTAGGCTGTACCAAATTTCGTATCGAAAGATATATAGGGACCGTTTACATGAAATCGGTTAAATATATATATGGGAGCTATATCTAAATCTGAACCGATTTTTCCCAATTTCAATAGGGTTCGTCCTTGGGCCGAATAAGTGACCTATGCCAAATTTCATCCAATTCGGATCATAAATGCGACCTGTACTTTGTTTAAAATTTAACATGGACAGACAGACGGACGGACGGACATGCATAAATCGACTTAGAATGTGATTCTATGCATATTCTCAAAAGGAACTATGTGTCTATCTCGTTTCCTTTTGCCTGTTACAAACATATGCACAAAGACATAATACCATGTACCACAGTGTGGTGAAGGGTATAAAAACGGACGAAACTATATAGTGGAGCTATATCTAAATCTGAACCGATTGCAACGAAACCCGTCACAGGTTAGCCTACACTAGTTTCGGTACATTGTGTGGCTATCGGTCATACTTTGGGTCCTTGGTACATCACTATATACAAATCTATATACAAATCTTAACAGATTTTCACGAAATTTAACACACCTCATTCTAGATTTAATTTAGTAAACTATGCCGAATTTCGTCCAAATCGAAGGGTTATAGGCACTTTTGTGCACCATTTACATTAAATCGGACGAAAATATATATGGGAACTATATCGAAATCAGAACCGATTTTCTTGAAACTCAACACACATCATTCTAGACATAATAATGTACGCCGTGCCAAATTTCGTGCAAATCGAAAGATATCTAGGGTTTTTGGTACACCATTTACCTAAATCGGTCGAAAATATATATGTGAGCTACACCTAAATCTGAACCGATTGTCCCCAATTTCAATATGGTTCATCATTGGGCAAAATAAATAAGTTGTTCCAAATTTTTATCCAAATCGGAATATAAATCCGACCTGTATATTGTTTAGAATTTAACATCAACAGATGGACGGACGGTCAGACATGCATTAATCTACTCATAAAGTGATTCTATGCATATTCTCAAAAGGAACCACGGGTATATCTCTTTTCCTTTTGCCTGTTACAAACATGTGAGTCTCGGGCCAGAATATTGGGCTCTAGACACATGCACACGTACAGATTTGTGGGATGGTGTGTTACCTTAATGCAAAATCCATTCTTGGATTCTCCAAAATTCCGTGAGGAATTGCTTCGGCGTATATCTTCAAGGGAGCATTCCGATCGTATTCGTGATGTGCATCGCCATTGAAGACGAAGAAAATTTGCGAGCAAGTCATTTACATTTCACTGAATCTTCAGAAGTTTCTTTTACAATGATAGGACATTGGTTTTAATGCAAATTTGGCAGACAAGCATTTCTAAAGTGGCTTAAAATTATATAAAACCTGTATTGCCACACAATTTTTTATCGAATAATAGTACTATTACATTTATTCTGATCAACCATACAAATAAAGAAACTTCGCCAAGACAGACCACAGTTAAACGGTAATTGTTTTCATTCCACACACAAAAATACAAAACTCATTGTATTTTGTACACTTTTAATTTATAACTTACGCACTATTTTTTATGGGGCACTTGCGTAATTTATAAATGGAACACTGGAATGTCATTACTTTAGTTTGTAAATTCGCGAATGGTAAGGGTGGCATAGAGTGTTGATTGAACTCCGTCTTCCATTTGAAATGTCTTCAAGGCATAGAAGAGGGAAACGAAGCCGAAGTAACACAATTAAATCGGGGCAAAATACGATTTCATTGGATGGGTGGTATAGGTGAGGGTTAGCTAGCTGGCGAGTTGTTTTCTATTGTTGCTATTTTCTGCCTTCTACTTTCAATAACAAATGTCTTTGCATTTCCGTATCCGGTTTAGGAACAATGTAACTGTTGTTGTTGCTTCCATTGCTGTTGATGGTGTTATTTACGTTTCGTCCAGTTTTCTTGTCTGTCTGTCGGTCAGTCTGCCGACCAGTTTGAGGTATTTTTGATTTTAACCTCCCAAAAGCCATATAGCCTACGCACCGGAAAAGGAAATAAAGGCCGTTTAAAATGCGATTAGAAAACAAAGCCGCGTAAAATTTGTGAAGATTTGAAATTACGATTACGTTTTGAATCTAAGTGGCTAATTTATGGCTTTTTTTAAGAATTGTGTGAATATTATTTTGTAAGGATTCGTTGATTGCGAAAAATATATATGGAAAGGTAAGAGGATTTTTTAAGGTGGTAAATCGGTATTTAATTTTTAATACAAGAATTTTAGACCTATGAGTAAACATAGTTGGATCTTAATATATATATATATTTGTGCAACCCCTATATAGGTATTTTTCAAACAAAGTGACTATATTCTCCCATTACGAAGTGACTGTAATTTGGAACTCTGGGGCCTTGATGGGTATACAACTCATTCACAGAACTTTCAAAGGTATATTTTTCTACATAGTTCCCGTACAAAGTTTTCGCGTCATTTTCGGAATGTTTAAGGTCCTAGCCTTAAGGATTATTTCATGGTAATATTTGGTCTTAAACAAGTTTCTACGCAATTATTCAAGAACTCAATTTTATTTTGCTTTTTTTCCTATTTAAATTGAAAATTATTCTTTGAAGCGATGAGATTAGTCCCATACCAAATGACAGGACATGGTTCTTTTTCGAAAAAGTTTAATTTAGCCCAAAAGGAATAAACAACAACCGAACTGAATTGAAAACAATGGCTTTATAAACAAAATGCGTTTAATTGCAAAAAATAAATATACAAATAAAAAAAACAAAACAAAATTGTTAAAAAAGAAGAATGCGTGCACCATGTTTATGATGGATGCGAACGTACGCATGAATAAACATAGAAATGCAAGTGGGCATATGTGCATGTCCAAGCATGAATAAACATAGAAATGCAAGTGGGCATATGTGCATGTCCAAGCGAACAGTGGCTTAGTCCTTGGAAAAATATTATTAAAGGGAACCCCACATACAGTTTAAAAAAATACGATTTCTTTATTTTTATTTATATGGATTTTCACTTGAAATTTTAATGAGGAATTATTGAGACATCATTAAAATTTTAAGTGAAAATCTCAAGAACTTTTGAAGATTTAGCCGATTTATTGTGTTAGCATAAAGCAAGAGTGCTTCTCAAATTTTAAACACATTTTTCTCAAAACAGCGTTTTTACTATTAATCCAATTGGTTCCAAATTTTAACACGTTATTTTGGACCTACTGGGATAAATCCAATCCGTAAAGATGTTCCCTATTTTCCTGCTTGGTTTTTGGACGAAAATATACGATTTTCCAAAAAGTTATATTCCTAGATCCGCCATTTTGCTAATTTTCGAGCGAAGTCAATAATTCTAGTTCATACTAAAGCCAGATATGCAGTCTTTCTTAATGGGATTCTAATTCGGATGTTACAGTGATTGGCAATCATGCCCGTCGTCGAAATGTAGGTATTGTTTTTAATTACAAAACCATCATGAAAACAACATTTTGTCCATTTATTTTCTTCTTCTATAATTTTTGAAATACATGTATGCAATATTACTAGTCTTTAATATAATGTATGCTTATTGCCAGCCGGTTGAAAATCGTCGAAATATGAAATCAAAAATTCCATGGAAAATTCTTTAAAAATCCACGCTAATTGTTCCGATAATTCTTAAAAAATTCTTTTAGAAAACATTATTTTAACAATGAGTTTTGTACTCCCTCCACATTCCATTGGCTGTCTGTAGGATGTTCATGATCTCTAAACTAGGATTTAAACATGCCGAACAGAAAGCGCAGTGATTGCAATGTAGCTATTAATAAATAAGGACCTATGGAGAAAATGTTCCTGGGAGAATTTTTTTTATTTACCGGGTACATGGAATCCCAATCTATAGCCACGTCGGTGCGGCTACAACATCCAAAATACAGAGAATGATGTTAAGGCAAAACATGATTTTGTTATTTAAAACAAAGTTGGTTTAGCCTATGCCATGGGAATTTTCTCGGGTCTATGTCCTTTGGGAGTGCCATAGCATACAATTCATGTCATTTTTCACACAAAGGTTTGGGTCCATTTTACCCGCAAATATTGAACGATTTTCACCAAAACGGTCATGCATATTCTCTGCTTAATTTTTTTAGTTCTGGTTATAATAGTGGCCTCTAGAGCAAGCAGAAAACAGAAAAATAGTTCAATTCATCTCCTAAATATTAACCGATGCACCAATCGTCAGGGATGTAGGACGAAGTGTTCTGGTCAAAAAAGACCTATATTGTTTTTGATAATACAATATGGGTCTGCTTGGTCAGAACACTTCGTCCTACATGCGTGACGATTAGTGCAAAACTGTGGCCTGTATCGTGTTTACAAATTACAATGGAAAGACGGACGGACACACATGTCAACATCGAATCAGCTGGTCGAGATATGGTGATCGGTATAAAAGGTGGTTAGGCAGGACTAATATTTCTTGGCATTGCAAACTCTTGGGGCCACACAAAGCTATAATACCTTACAAGATAGTTGTGTAGAGTATATGGGAAATTACAAAAATCTTTTAAATTCCTTGAAGCTGAGGTTTGCAAGGTTATAACTCGCGAAATATGAACATATTGCATATAATTTAAATTCAATTCTATAAAATGAAGTGTTCTTGTCAAAATCTTGAAATATTGGTAATAAATAATAAGTTGCGTGGAAGCTGTGATGGTGGTAATGTAAAAAATGGGTGAAAATGTGTTGAAGCCAACGAGTTTTTTGTGTTCGTTCCCGATTTGTGGCTAAACTACACAACGCACACACATGTGATCAGTGACTAAGTTGCAGAATACCCCATGGACAATATGGTTCTAATGTATGATTTTTCGATATAATCACTGCATCCACCCAAAATGGATGCTGACATTTTGAAGCCGGATTTTCGGTGTTTTTTGAATTTTTCTTATAATTAGGATGCGCATCCAGACAATAGAATAAACTAATTATAGGATCGTAGAACTCGTGATTATGCTTCGTTTAGTGTATATCTCATGAATGTGCTCACTGTAGCTTCTTTGCAATTGGGTTCCAAAGACGAAAATTTAGTGCGTAAATTTTTATAAAAAACATATTTTTTTAGTCTAAAATTAAGAAAGTCCATTCAAATTCCGTGGAACCCCGCGTGATTTTAGTTTTTTTACGTGCCGGATCTAATGAGCCCATCCATGTTCAATTCCGCCCATTAAAACGGCGGATATAGGTACCTTGAATGTGGGAAAAACTGCAAAAACTTATTTTGACAAATTCGCGTAAATAATCGCGGTTTTCTTCGAATTAATTTTACATGCATTTATGCTTGTATTGTCAAATTCGCGAATCTGCGTGGAAATAGGTCAAAAATACATCGATACGCGAATAATATGCATATTTTATCCAAAATTGATTGTGGAGGCACATCCGCGGTTCTTAACCGATCCTTTTAAAATAGGTGTCCTTTTGCGTATTTTCATAGGAGATTACTAAAATCGGATGCGCATAAAAATCGTATGCACGTTGCGTGATTTTTAGCCATTTTTAGGGTTTTTGCATAGTAAAGTGCATCGAGTGGCACACTTTGACCGCTAAATTAAACATTGAAAAATTAATAATTATTGAAAGACATTGATTCGGGAATTAATTCGCGAATTGCAAGCTTTTCAATATTGATCATTTTTATGTATTGTAAATGCAATATATTTAGCCATTAATGACGTCGAAACTCTTATCAGATGAATCTGCCGATATTTAACAATCATCTAAAAGAATTTGCAGAAGAAAGCGTCGTATATTTTAGAAGATTAAGGCAAAACCGTATCCTCTTAACCATACTAAAAAAATCGAAAATTCAAAAAAAAAAAATAGTTTTAATTCAAAAATTAATTTATTTTATTTTCCGATATCTTCATGTTTCTATTTGTTTTTCGCGACTATTAAACCGTATTTCAGTGTGATTTGACTAGTATGCAAAGAAAACAATGGTGTTTAAGCATTTGTGAAGAAATTCGCGAATTACAACGAATAGGAATCCATTTAATATATATTTGAAATACAAGATTTAAAACCGCTATAACTTTTGTGCGCAGCATCCGAATTTGTGAACGCGAACAGATTTCGAATCAGCATATTTTTCTTAACCTATGTACCAAAAATCATAAATGTGCTCGCAAAAAAAATTTTCAAAATTTTTTTAATGGAATTTTAAAAGAATTTTGTAATTTCCCATATAAAAAAATAGATTATTTTTTAAACCGAGAATGGAATGCCCTTTAAATAGTTGGGACCTTTTGTTTGGAAACTATGTCAAAATCGCGGGGCTTTTGTGAAAAAAAAACTGATGAAACCTTCAACATATAATATATAAGGGTTACGTCAAAATGTACCTATATCGAAAAAAAGTGTGATGTTGTTTCTCTCCCTTCAAGATCCTGGAAATCGCATCACTATCACTTCGGTGAGAAGTAGTGGCTAACAATTTTAAACGAAACTTTTTACGAAAATGGGCACCATCCAAGCCAAATAATAGCTACATCGTGGATAAAATTCAGTTAAAATCTTAAAAATAACGAAACATGGATATATATCGATAATTTTTTGCAAAGATGTTTATGAAAAAAAATCCATATACAGCCACTTCGGTTTTAAAATGTGACTAAAACCTGTAAAATACCAACAATGGGGCTGAACCTTTATATGGAGGATCAAATCAAATAATGGACCATCTTTGATGTTCATTACACTTGAAGAACCCGGAGTGTCAAATTTATTTTTTTGCATAGGTATTTGTGAGCTTCAAAAACCAAGAATACTAAGTCACGTTGGGGGGAAATGTGCCTTAAACCTTCAAAATAGTGGAATGGGCGGTATGTTTATATGGGGGCTAAGTCAGGAATCTATATTGATAATTTTGTGCAGTCTCTAAATACCAGGACGGCTAAATTACAGTTCTTTCGGTTGACAAATTAGGCTAAAGCCTTCCACATTCCTAAAATAAAGCTCTGGAATTATATGGGGGCTAAACAAAATGGGGGCTATATCCCCAGTTTCAATACCAAACGTCCTAGGAGAAGTAGCATTGTTTGTGTAAAATTTCGATGCTATATCATAAAAATTTATAATTCTATCGTGACTAGTTTAATATACACTAATATTATATTTTTAAACCTTCACTATCAGGTGGATATTCAAAATACCAACAATCGATGGGGGCTTCAAGGACAAAAAGAAATACCAAACCACAGACAATCAGATGGCGCCATGGCCTTGAACATAACGAAATCCTTAAAGTACAGATCGCATTTAAGATCCGAATTGTATGAAATTTGGCACAGCTCATTTATTTGGCACAAGGACAAACTCTATTGAAATTGGGCAAATCCGTTCAGATTTACATATAGCTTCCATAAGTAAATGGTGCACCAAAGACCCAAACTTAGGTCGATAGCCACAACATTTTGCACAATGTACTAACATAACGTGTGTCAAGTTTTGTTGAAATCGGTTCGAATTTACATATAGCTCCCATATATATTTTCGACCGATTTTTAGTAATAGGTACACCAAAGGTCTCTAAAATAGGCCGATTGCTACAAAATCTGGACAACATAATGAAGATAGTGTAGTCTAACGAGTTCCAAGTTTCCTTGAAATCGGATCAGATTTTGTTTGTTTTTTTTTGTTTGGCTCGTTTTTTGTTCGAAGTGACTATAATTTGGTATTTGGAATTCTCACAGGGTAGCAAATCTTGCTACAAAAATTGTCTATATTGGTCACCTTTACGGGGTCCCATTGGTCCCATATAACTGCACCTTCCAAATTCGTTATTTTGGGAGATTTGGGCATGTTTTTCATCCGAATTGGTTGTAATTTGATATTTTGGATTAACATAGGGTAGCAAATCATCCTACCAAAAATTATTAATATTGGTTGTTAGATTGGCATGAAAATTTGACAACGTACAAAATTGAGCATAGAATGACGTAATTGCGTTTTGAAGAAGTACATACATAACCTATATATATCTCCGACTGACTTCGTGTTAATTGGGCTATAAATATTCAACGGGCGTCCGATTGATATTTGCGATTTTAAATGTTGTCCCACTGTAACAAACGAAAATGCGACGCCTGTTGGGATGCATCTGTTTAATATGGTGGTGAAGGGTATCATAAAGTCGACCCCGTCCGACTTACTGGTTAATAATGTGGCTATTTCTGGATGAGGAACTAGAAAAAGTGGCCTTTTGTGTTGGGTTTTTAGTGTTTGATAAAAATATTATGTTGTGCCAACGATGGTTCAAATCGAATTTTTATACCCTTCACCACACTGTGGAACAGGGTACAGGCAAAAGGAATCGAGATAGACCCATGGTTCCTTTTGATAATATGCATAGAGTCACTTTCTGAGTCGATTTACGAATGTCCGTCTGTCCATGTATTTTTGATAACAAAGTACAGGTCGCATTTATGGTGCGATTTGAATGAAATTTGGTAAAATTCACTTATTTGGCCCAAGGACGAACCCTATTGAAATTGGAGAAAATCGGTTCAGATTTAGCTCCCATATATAATTTCGTCCGATTTTTTATGAATGTCACACCAAACTCCCAATATTTGTCCGATTGAGCAATATTTTGCATATAGGTTTTGATATAGGTTTTATATATTTTTTCGTTCGATTTTATTTAAATAGTGCACCGAAGGAGGTATGTCTGTTTGATTTACACGATATTTGGCAGAGGGTATTAAACTGAATATTGAGTGATAACAAGAAACAAATGGTGTATGCAACGGTTGCTCAATTAGGTCCATGTGCTTATATATAGCTCCCTTACATAATCCCATACATAATATTTTTTATTTAAAAAATCTACGTTCATGGCTCTGTTAAGCCTTGAAAAATATCATTAAACAAATTCACGCTTAGTGCTATGCAAGTCCTTGAAAATTTTTGTTAAATATTCTTTAAAAATCCTCTGCTTGTCTTCTGAAAATATTCTTTAGGTTTATTCTTATTTGTGCCACTGTTTTCTAAATCTACGCACACATACTTGTATTTTGTAGTGCAGTGTGTGCGTTCTTTGTTCTTTGGTTGAAAATAGATTGATTGAAGAATGAATGGTTGGTTGGTTGACTGAATGAACAGACGGACGAACGAACGGATGGATGGATCGACGGACAGATGGACAGGCTGATGAATGGATGATGATGGACGGACAGACTTGCACATGACTAAATTGGATGCATTAGAGAAGGCAAAGTAGACAGAGTGTGTAGGGAATAAACAGTGCGTGAGTGGAGCAAAACTTTTAAGGGGATGATGCCAGCAGTAGCAACAACAACAACCAGAAACTACAGCAGCGTAAAAAAATATTAAAAAATTAACCACTTCGAATGTAAAAAAAATACAACACAAATTCTAAGCAAACTAAACCAAAACTCAACAGCAAAACACACACACATACATAAATATGTCTACGAAATGTTTAAAATTTTACACATGCGTATGTGGGTAAATAAAAATAATCATCAACATCATAATGCACGTCAAATGTATATGAGAGTGGATATTAACAAAACTAAGTAAATTAAAAAAAAGGGAAGCAATGACTATTTCCCCGAAATAAGAATTCGGAGATGGGAATTTTTGTCCATAAAGGCATGGTGAACATCCAAACTGATGTGGCCATAATTTCAGACAGACAATCCATAAAGCCTTTGACAGCAATAAGGATGCAAACATAATGACATTTTCGATATTCCACTTGAAATTGGATCAAGTGTCCACCCTAATATACTTTTATTTATTTGGCATGGATATGCGTGCATATTACTACTCAACTCTCTACAGCTACTATCCTATCAAAGTTAAAAAAACAAAGTTGTAGTGGGGAATTAAGTCCTGCGTCGTTTGCGGAGAGCATAAAAAACACACGCACACACACACACATGAAAGCAAAAATGCTGCTGCTACAGCAGCAACAACATCAACAACTACTAAAAGTAAATTTCTGTGCAATCCACATAAAAAACAATTCAAAAGTTGAGTGCATTTCAAACAACGATTTCGCGTACACAAACATACCTACATACACACAAACGTCAAGCATAGATATGTGAGTATGTAGCCCGCTACCGGACGCATACGTAATATCCAGCTAAAACACAAAATTGCACTAAAAAATGCGTTCGTTCTACAAAATGCAAAAATCTAGAAAATTAAAACAAACCGAAATGCAAAGAACACACGAACGCATATAGGCACGCACACACAAATGTAAATATGCGAATGCATCGGAGAGAATGTGTTGTGCTATGTGTTGATATCCTTCATATAATAGCTGTGTTTTATTGAAAATTTTAATAGACCCATTCCAGAATAAGACATTATAAATATAACAAATCCAAAAGTTTGGTTATTAATTTAATACCATCGAATAGTCGGATAGATTACTTTTCGAACTGGGCCGACTTTATGGTGCCCTTCACCACTTTGGGTATATTCATGAGATGCATCGCAAGAGACGTCGCATTTTTGAAGGACCATTAACATGAAATTAGATGAAATGAAATTTACTTAAAATCGAACGAAAATATATATGGAAGCTATATCCAAATTTGAATTATGAATTGAATTATACTAACTTCAGTACCGAATCTTGCAACACGTTAGACTATAATAATTTCAGTACGTTCTGCACAATTGTATATGCCTACCGGCCATATTTTGGATCCTTGATGCATCATTTACTGAAAAACGGTCGAAAATATATATTGGAGCTTTATCTAAATCTGAACCGATTTTTCCAATTTCAATTGGCCAAATAAATGAAGTAAATGGTTTGTATTAAATTGATTTGAAAAAGTTAATTTATTTTTATTAAATATCATTATTAGTCCCAAAACAAACTATTCTATACAATACATCATTAAACACTTAAAATCCACTGGCTCTATTTTGTCCGAGCCATCTACTGGTCGTCCATTATGCTAACGGGAGAAGCAAGCTATTTTAGCTCCTGTAAAAGAAAATCCCAGAATAACGACAGCCCAAAATTAGTGAAAACTTAGGGGAATCCTTCAGCAAAAATATTCATGAAGATAACGTGTGCAAAACATCAAATTCAAACGGAGCCATATGTCGTTGTTAAAAATAGTAGCAAGTTCTATACCCAGTCCGAAAAGTATGTTTTTTGACAGATTTGTTATTTTTTTTATTTTATCTCAAATCTAAATTTGTTGATCTTATTAAGGAGTAAACATTGCTGAAGAATGAAAACCAATATTTCGAAATCGCGCGATAATTAATTGAAAATTCACCCTAAGACGAAAACCGTAAAACAACGTTTGAATAAAACACTTAAAAATACACTTCAATAATTCTAAACCCAGCTGTAGCGTTTCTTCCCCCACCATAACCTTTCAGATTTTGGCGGTCCCGATTGGTACAAGATGTTAGTGCTACACAGTGTTATATTTTAGGTTTGAGAATAACATTTATGTGTGTTCTTGCGCAATAATAGCGAAGAGTTCGGGTCGAACTTTGTATGCCTTCTACATATTATATGGTGTACATTTCTAAAATAGGTCGTACTATATATGGGAAATTACAAAATTCTTTTAAAATTCCATTAAAAAAAATTTGAAAAATGTTTTTGCGAGCACATTTATGATTTTTGGTACATAGGTTAAGAAAAATATGCTGATTCGAAATCTGTTCGCGTTCACAAATTCGGATGCTGCGCACAAAAGTTATAGCGGTTTTAAATCTTGTATTTCAAATATAAATTTAATGAATTCCTATTCGTTGTAATTCGTGAATTTATTCACAAATTGTTAAACACCATTGTTTTCTTTGCATACTAGTCAAATCACATTGAAATACGGTATAATTGTCGCGAAAAACAAATAGAAGCATGAAGATATCGGAAAATAAAATAAATTAATTTTTGGAATCAAAACTATTTTTTTTTTTTTTGAATTTTCGATTTTTTAGTATTGTTAAGAGGATACGGTTTTGCCTTAATCTTCTAAAATATACGACGCTTTCTACTGCAAATTATTTTATATGATTGTTAAATAACGGTAAATTCATTTAATAAGAGTTTCGTCGTTAAAAGTTACTAAATATAGTGTACTTACAATACATAAAAATGGTCAATATTGAAAAGCATGCAATTCGCGTATATATTGCGCATGCGGTTTTCGTATAAACAATATTTATGCATTTTTATTAAGCGGACAAAGTGTACCGCTCGATGCACTTTACTATGCAAAAATCCTAAAAATGACTAAAAATGGCGCAACGTGCATACGATTTTTATGCGCATCCGAATTCAGTAATATCTTATGAAAATACACAAAAGGGCACCTATTTTAAAAGGATCGGTTAAGAAACGCGGATGTGCCTCCACAATCGCTTTTTGATAAAATACGCATATTATTCGCGTGTCGATATATTTTTGACCTATTTTCACACAGATTCGCGAATGTGATAACACAAGAATGAATGTATGTGAAATCATATACGCTAATTTGTCGGCGGATATAGGTACCATGAATGTGGTACCTATATCCGCCGTTTTATTGGGCGGAATTGAACGTGTGTGGATCCGGCACATAAAAAAACTAAAATCACGCGGGGTTCCACGGAATTTGAATGGAATTTCTTAAATTAGGACTCCAAAAATAGGTTTTTTTATAAAAATTTACGCACCAAATTTTCGTCTTTGGAACCCAATTGCAAATAAGCTACGGTGAGCACATTCATGAGATATACACTAAACAAAGCAAAATCACGAGTTTTACAATCCTATAATTAGTTTAGTCCATTATCTGGATGGGCATCATAATTATAAGAAAAATTCAAAAAACACCGAAAATCCGGCTTCAAAATGTCAGTATCCATTTTGGGTGGATGCAGTGATTATATCGAAAAATCATACATTAGAACCACATTGTCCATGGGGTATTCTGCAACTTAGTCACTGATCACATGTGCGTGTGTTGTGTAGTTTAGCCACAAATCAGGGAGGAACACAAAAAAACTCGTTGGCTTCAACACATTTTCACCCATTTTTTTACATTACCACCATCACAGCTTCAACGCAACTTATTATTTATTAACAATATTTTAAGATTTTGACAAGAACACTTCATTTTATAGAAATGAATTTAAATTATATGCAATATGTTAATATTTCGCGAGTTATAACCTTGCAAACCTCAGTTTCAAGGAATTTAAAAGATTTTTGTAATTTCCCATATAGGTACTGTGTGCTCTGAGAAAATTGTAGATACACAGGTTTGGAAATTGGGCTAACATCTTGAACAATTAGCGTGAAATTTGTTTGGATTAAATGGAAAGTACAGTTAGAACGGTCAAAAGAACAAAATGTTGGAAAAATCCAACTTAAAATACCAAACAAGTATTTTAAGTTCGGCCCAGGGGCTATAACAAACCATGGACCTATATATCCCATTTGCAATATCAAACATCCTTGGATGTTGGGGATCTCTATTAAATATTGGGATCTCTATTGTGAATCGTCCTAAAATTGTATTCTGGTCAAGAATATGTAATGTATTTACATATATGGCCAATATTGCCAATTTTTTAATATTCCATTTTCAAAAAATCGGCTTATTTGTTTTCGTTGTACATCAATGATTTTTGGTACACATATAGAGAAAATGTTCTGACTCCGAAACCGTTCGCGATCAAATATTTGGTTGATGCGTGCAAAAGTTATAGAAGTTTTAATTTTGGGCGTAAGGAAAATATCTTAAAATTACGCGTTTTATTAACTGGACAAAAAACGTTCATATATATAGGAGGTGATGCAAATGTGGTATACCCATTTGTTTTTAGATTGCCAAATTTTTATTTTTATCCTATTAAATTGAAATTTTACACTTAACAAGCTACATGTGTTGTCTTTCCATGTATCAATTTGAAAATAATATTATTCTAACAATTTAAGAGATATTTGAGAAAATATTTGAAATTCCATTAAAAGTGATTTTAAAAAAAGTGTAGGTAATGTGGTATACCACATGATGTTAATGTGGTATAGTATAATTTTCACTTCCAATTGATATCTTATATAATTCATTGTTTTTAATGAATGTGAATTAGCTCGAGATTTATGTCTGTTAAGATTTTTAACGGATACGTTGAGTGGAACTTTAATTTTTATTATATAATAATGTCTACACATGGCAATATTTAATTTTTGTACGGAGAAGTAGTTAAAATCCCACAACCTTTGTTTTTCATCAAATAGTAATGAAATTATGTCTTGTGCTGGCTTTTTTTCACACAGACTCCAGGTATACCACATTACCTGCACTTGTGTTCACTGAATAATTGTCTAGTTTTTTTCCTAAATTGGTAAATATGTGGTGCAATCGCGCATATTATTTGATGTTTAGTACATACTGATTATTTTAATGATTTTATAATAAAGATTAAAATAAATCTGTAAAACAAAAAATTATTTTTAAACTTCAACCGAAAAAAGTCAATTTCATGAAAAATTTAATTTTTGCTACTGATTCTCAACGAGAGTTAAATAAATTAAACAGATCATTGCTATCTTACTTTTTTGAGAACAGCAAACCACAAAACATGTTTCAGTTATTCTAAAATTTTCAGTTTACAAAAAAAGTGACTATACCACATTACCAACCTATACCACATTTGCATCACTTCCTATATCTTCCTTCGTAAAATACGAATATATAATAATATTCGCGAAAAAGTTGCACATCTTCGCGAAATATGAGAAAAATAATAAAAATATATACGTTAATATTTTCATTATATTAATGACATGTATCATCCTAAAAATTAATTTAAAAATATCCACATAATCTAAATACCACGATGAATCAAAATCACACAAGTCTGTGTAGCGGGTTGAAAATTACAGCGACAACAAAACAATATATAGAGGAAAAATTTGCCATTAACGCGGATTCGATTTCGGTGTGCACTCTAAAAAATACATCGATCTATACCAATTTCAATGTGGTCCATTAATAACCATGGATGTGCCAGCTCACACTATATTTCGGCTGAAGTTTTTAAAGTTCTCTTTTCGAAAAATATCAAAATCCGTATGAGGTCATTTATTATTTACATTTATTATTTGAAAACCAACCTTAAACAAAGTGCTGAAAATTCGGCATAGAAGACTCCTCTATCAGGACAATGATCCAAAACGTACGGCTCTTATTGTAAAAGAATGGCTGTTGTATAATTGTCACCAGATATAAATATAATTGAAAATTTGTGGCAGAAACTGGAAACTGAATTTCGAAAACACAATATTTGAACCAAAAATGACTTAAAAATGGAATCGTGTGGAATCTATTCCCAATCGCCTTAAATCAGTTATTTGCCAAAAAAAGATACCCAACAAAATATTTAAAAATAGTTTTATTGCACTTTATTTACTTTAAGTTTAAGTGGACGATTTTCACTGCGACATGAATTTTTTTCTTTTAAATGTAAAAATTTTCGCAAAATTATGTGGAATTATTAAACTTTAATTTCATATTAATTTCTTAAAGAATATGTATGATAGATCGCCAAAATTTTGCATAGAGTCATCTTTTGTCTGCAGGCAGGTCAAGTTCGAAGATGTGCTTTATTGGTCCACGTTTAGGCATAACTCCCATATAAGGGTACCCCCCAATTTTCGGTATTTTGGGGTTCTTGAGCGGGGTTTTCAACCGAATTCGCTGAAATTTGGTACATTGGGTTCTTATTGGGTACTAAATGTCTCCACAAAAATTTATAAATATGGGTCCACTTTTTCTGATAGCCCCCACATAACGGTACCTCCCAATTTTCGGTATTTTGATTGCAACAGGCGGACGGACAATGTTAAGACGAATTAGAATTTTACTCACATTAAGATTATTTATAATAACCCTTCATACTTTCGTGGAGGGTATAAAAACAATACTATTATTTTAATAAGTAAGGTTTACGCATGATGAGATTTTGGTTGTGATGGACAACAAAATAATTTCACTGTATGTATGTGGGCAGAGAAAATTATTTGTTTTTATTAAAAAACGCATACCGAGAAAATAAAATCATATAATGCATAGGCAAACTCTCATCCATTTAGATTGTCAGAGATTTTGCCTTTGAAGTGTCCAGATTGTATATTTTATGGTGGATCAAAGGATAAGATAGAAACTCTTCAAAACAACTAAACTAAAAAGATTATATTATTTAAGGATGGTAGTAAAGATATATGAAAATTAAAAATTTGTTTTCAAAGTCTATCATATGATTAATAAGTTCGTATGATGAAAACTAAGATTCGTTTGATCTGGCCAAAAAACGAGACTTAATTTTATGTTGTCCACATTTAATGGGAGTAATATTTTGAGTTTAGGTCTACTCATTGGTATTCACCACTCCCTCAATCCCCTAATTATTCCTGAGATTTAGTTGTTTTTGGATTTGTATCGATCCGAGCCAAGTGGCTTGGTAATCTTCATGCCAAAAATTGGGAGTATAACAACGACAATTAGATGTACCCGATATTATTAATTTTGACGCCCAATGACAAACATGTGCAAAATATCGAATGATGAGGTATTGTGGTACGCCATGTATATGTGTGCACCATGGCAACGCGGGTTCTCACATATTGGATCAAACCATCAAATGTTGGACCGTCCAAACCGTGTAGTCAATGGGCCATCTGTCCCTGATTGGGAACTGTCTAATTTCAAGCGTCCATCAATTAGATTGAGATCATTAAAAAGTGTATAAATTATTAGGCTAGAAATCCACACAGTAGCCCTCGTGGAGTTCCCTTTGTATATATAAAGTTCTATTATTATTGTCATCATCAAAATCAACATTTCCATAGAAATCTTTCTCTGATGGACACAATTGATGATGACAACCGAAACCAGCATATGTGCGTACACCCAAACCAAAAACGCATACTCAACTATCCAAATCGGCTAGGCGACCAATCCATCTCACTAACAATCATCATCAGTTTTTTACACGCTTTTAATATTTGAATTGTTCGCCATTATTTTCATTTGTTTTTGTTTCATCAATTCATTATGTATTTGTACTTATGTGTGTGAGTGTATTGTTGATGTTGACGGGATATTCTATTTCTACCATTTCAATTGGGTTTTTGTGCGTAAGTGTGTGCGTTGATATTTGAAATTGTATACAAAATAGGATAAAAGTATGTGTGTGGTTGACTGATGAATGTTTCTGACGATGAGTCAGTCAGTCGTCCGTCACCAACCAATCTGGTCGTCCTATTTGAGTTTTTTGTTGTTCTGATTTCTTTTTTGCCAATTCAGTCGGAATGCAAATGCTTTGAATAAATATCTGAAAATGTTCATATTCGAGTGTTTTGTGTATTTGTGTGTGTGTGTGTGCATACGTGTCTGTGCGCGCAATACTTATGTTTGTGTGTGTGCGTGACTAGCATCCTGTTTGCTAACGCATACAAATCCTGATGACAATTAAACGCAAAATCTGCCCGCACTGTAAATAACCACTGTTCGCATGCATCGCCATTGGATTGCAGTAGTTAAGGCTCATCGCCATCCTAAGTATGATCCCCTTTTGTAACTACATTCGGTGGGACAATGGGAGATTTACAGATTGCAGTAAATTTGATTTGATAGGAGCAAACCTATTTCTACGTACTTAGAGTGTATGAGAATACAGAGAAAAAAATCGAAAAATTTATTTAATATTGCAGCCATTTCGGTATATTATGTTTTATTATTGGATGTTTGGTGTTGAAAATGAAACGGCGAAGGCTGTTTAAAATATAAGTATGAAAATATAACCAATTAGGAACTCTTGCCATACCTTCGAATTGACTATTAAATACTTTAAACGCCTGGGTAAATACTTCGATATTTTCCAAAATATTCGGTAAATACCCAAAACCGGTTCTTTCTTACTCGAAATTTGTATTTTGGTGTATTTGTCATAAAAATATATGATTTTTTGTAAATAAATCGGGCGTATCCGACTAAAACGTTAAAATATATATTTCTTGACTTTGAGGACTTCACCTAAAATCTTATGAAATATTTTTGTAGAATATTGCGAAGATCAAAAACTGCGTCTTGCGATAATTGGAGCCCGGTTCTACAAAATTAATTAAGTTCTACAAAATAAGTAAACGCGATATTACCTTCGTCCTGGCCGAACTTTTTATAACCAAAATATCCAAACTTTTTATAACCAAAAAATCTAAAAATGATAGGGGTTCCTAGAAGAAAACTTATGTATAATAAGATCTTGAAAATACGGAAAAATATGTGAGGAAAATACGATTTAAATACGATTACCGTTATCTGAGACTATACCCAAAACGGGGATCGATATTTATAAATTTTGGTAGTGAAATTTGACATCCAATGAGAATAAAAAGTACCAAATTACAGCCAATTGGTTGAAAAACGTGTCCAAATTTCAAAAATACCGGCCCGAGGATGAACCCTATTGAAATCGCAGAAAATCGGTTCATATTTGGATATAGCTACCATATAAAATTTCGTCCCATTTTATGTAAACGGTGCACCAAATTCCCAAGGTTGGTCCAATTGGGATAACATTTTGTGCAGATTAGTAAATTAAAGTACAGGTCACATTTATGCACCGAATTGGATGAAATTTGGCATAGGTCACTTATTCGGCCAAGGACGGATGGATGAATGACTGAATAGATGGATAGACTACTGACTGAACCGATTTTTCCCAATTTCGATAGGGTTCGTCCGATTTAATGAAAATGGTGCACCAAAGTCCCTATATATCTTTCGATTTACACGTAATTTGGCATAGCGTACTAAATTAAGTCTAGAATGACGTGTGCTAAGTTTTGTGAAAATCGGTTCAGATTTAGATATAGCTCCCATATATAGTTTCGCCCGATTTACTGTAAATGGTGTACCAACGCCCTTATATATCTTCCGATTTGCACGAAATTAGGCATAGCGTACTGAATTGAGGCTAGAATGATGTGTGCAAATTTTCTTGAAAATCGGTTCAGATTTAGATATAGCTCCCATATATATTTTTGACACATTTAGTGTACCTGGTTCACCAAACTCCCTATATATTCCGTTTTCCACGAAATTAAGCATAGCGTACTGAAATGAGGCTATAATGATTTAGATTTAGATATAGCTCCCATATATATTTTTGACCGATTTAGTGTATCTGGTTCACCAAAGTCCCTATATATATTCCGATTTCCACGAAATTAAGCATAGCGTAATGAATTAGGTCTAAAATGATGTGTGCAAAATTTTTTGAAAATCGATTAAGATTTAGATAAAGGTCCTATATATATATGTTCTACCGATTTAATGTAAATGTTCTATCAAAGTTCTTCGATTTGCACGAAATTTGGCATAGCGTACTGAAGTGAGTCTAGAATGATGTGTGTGAAGTTTCGTGAAAATCGGTTAAGATTTAGATAGCTCTCATATATATTTTCGCCCGATTTTATGTAAATGGTGCACCAAACTCCCAATATTTGTCCTATTGAGACAAAATTTTGCACAAAGTACTGAATTAGGTCTAGATTGATACATGCCAAGATTTTTTGAAATCGGTTCAGATTAAGATATAGCTTTTATATATAGTTCCGTCCGATTTTATGTAAATGGAGCACCATAATGGTAATATTTGTCCCATATGTGGTTTCCTCCGAGTTTATGTAAATGGTGGACCATACTGCCAATGTTTGTCCGATTGAGACAAAATTTTGCATATTTTGGACTGAAGACGTTTCAGATTAAGATATAGCTTCCATATATATTTTCATCAATATAATTTAAATGGAATGTCCAAACGTCCAATACCTTACTTTCCCCCTAATAAATAGTTGTTTTTATAAAAGCAACAAACTGGGATTACAACTGACTATTTTGCAATAATAGAAAAATAACCAGTGAGCAGAGCAGTATAGTCGGACGGGGACGACCATACGATACCCTAAACAACTACCACGAAAATCTAACTTTCTGCGGATTTTTATTTCGAGTCTGGGCAATATTTCGTGATACCATACGATACCCTACACAACTACCACGGAAATCTAACTTTCTGCGGATTTTTATTCCGAGTCTGGGCAATATTTCGTGATAGTTGCACCCTCTTGTCCCTTCCTTACACTGACATATTTTCCGAATATAACGTATATTCAGTACAGTCCTTCTAATTATTTGTCTATATTCCCTTCATGTTATGTTGTGATGTTCGGCTTAAAATTGTGGCCTAGAGATAGACTAAAAAACTCCTGCATCAGATAATTGGTATCAATTTAAAGGCCAACCACTCATCTTGGATATACTATCAACTTGTCGGGTCTATGTCCTTCAGGAGTAAATATATAAGTTATAGAATACAAATTTTGTCATTTTTCACACAAAAGTCTGGGTCCTTTTGACCCCCTAAATATTGACCGATCTTTATCAAAACAGGCACGCTTATTCTTTGGCCCGATCACCTTCTTCATGTAAAAATTCGCGATGTTTGAGCCATAATTGCGACCTCTGGAGTGACCAGAAAAGCCGACAAAAATTAAGTATTTGCTCCATTTCATCCCCTAAATATTATCCCAACTTTACCAAAAACAATAGGGGTCTTCATTGGCCAGAACCCATCCTACATGGAAATTTTCGTGTTTACAAATTATAATGGACAAACTGACAGACGGACGGACGGACACACATGTTTAGATCGACTCAGCTAGTCGAGAGATGAAAATTTGTATACTTAAAGTTGGGTCTAGGACCAATATTTCGCGGCGTTACAAAGCTATAATACCCTGACAACATAGTTGTGTAGGGTATAATAACTTAAATAAATTGTTTTCCTTCTCTACACTAGACAGTAATTCCTTAAACCTCCGCAAACCATAGGCAACACCGACTGACGCTTCTTTACTTTTTTCTACATATATTGAAATTCCGACTAATAAACCTTCTATATTAGACTATGTCGCTTCTGTGGAACCCAGTGTGGTGCAATTTAACGAAATTTCATGCAAACGAGTTCAGAAGTAAGTTTTGTTTTTTTATGCAATATGTTCGGATTTTTTAACTGGCATCCATTGCGTAATTTTGTTGTTGTTACTGGAATATTGTTTTTTGTTGATATTGTTGCTGTTGTTGTAATCTGCTTTTGATTATTTAGCCAGCCAGCCAGTCAGTAGTCTATCCATCTATTCAGTCATCCATCCAACCAACCATCTATCGCATAGTCAACATCATTCGCCTGTATCCATTATGGAGTGGCTGGATGGAGTGGTTATTGCGTATGTCAAGAGTCGCGAGATGAGTGTGTGTGTGTGTGCATTCTTGCGTGTGGGTGTTCGCATAGGTGCGTGTGTATGTGTGCCTTGTGCAATATTCAGGACTTCATTCAGCATTACGATGATTATTATTCAGATTATCATGAAGATGATTCGGTTTGTTTTGTTTTGTCATTTATATTTCAAATTGCACTTGTTGTTGTTGTTTCAGTTATTATTATTGTTGTTGTTGCTGCTGTTTCAGTTATTATTATTGTTGTTGTTGCTGCTGCTGGCTATTCTATAGCCAAACACATTTGCTGCTGCTGCCACTGATTTTTGCATTTCTACTTGTTATTGTTTAATTTGCAACTTGTGGCATTTCTAAAGTGTTCTCAAAATAATGCGTACTTTTTTTTGATTGAGTCGTGCAATATGTGCGTACAAATGTGCGGATCAGATACATATTAACTAGATTTTATGTTTTTTTATTTGTTCACGTTGGTCGTTAATACATTTGGCTGTGTGGTGATAGCCGCCGTTTACATAATTATGTTATGTGTGTGTTTGTATTTTCCATCAAAATTGTTATTCATTATTATATAATATTTTGTAATTAGGTAATGTATTCGAATGATGAATGGCAAAGCCTTTTGTTGCGTTTTTTTTATTATTTCAATAAATATTTCAATAAGCTATCGAAGGTACGCACATTGAACTCTCAAAATCCCTAATGAATTGATTTATACCTTTGTATGGAAGTTAATTCATTAGGGATATGGCGAGTTTTTGTATTTTAATTTTTGTTTGTGTTCAGATAACTGTGAATAAGTCATTGGAAAATTGAAAATATTGAATGAAATTTGATTAACAAATTATTGATATCGAAATGTTGAAATAATATTTGTTCTATAGAAGCAATTGAAATAGGATACATCTGCTGCAAAGCCAAAGGATGAATTCGAAGACATGTTTATCTTACAATACATTCGGTTCATAGATACCATTTTCGCATTAAATGTTTGATACTTTGGGGGAGAGGTACTAGTAGGAGTGCACCGACCTTCTCCATTTCAATCTTGGCCTTAGTTTGAAATAAAAAGTATTTCATGCGCACCAGCCAGACCGATAAACAAATTACTATGTTCTCTTCATATGAATTTTCAGAATGTTGGGAGGCACCAGAAGGAGTGGATCGATGTACTCCATCTTCGAAATATGTCAAAATAGTCCAATAAAACTTGAAGGCAGTTTAAAGTTAAGGCTTCATTCAATAACTTCGATCGATTTCTTATAAATTGTCTATTTAGGAGCATAACGTAAAGAAAATCTAAATAGGTCGAACCAAGATTTGGTATACCTCCCATACAATGGGTCTTGAAAATTTCGCTTTTATGACCTATAAAATCGTTAATATTCACCCAATATCGATGAAAATTTACTTTACTTCAAATTTGGATAAAGATATAATATGTTAGGTCAGATTGAAAAGAGGGGTAGATAATACAACAACATCGCGGTCATATTTTTTTGAAAAATTGAATTTATAAAATTAACTTTGATCAAGTACGGCTAGGTTAGGTTGAAAAGAGGGGTGGATAATCTTCTTCTCCATTCACACCCCCTCAAATCGGTTAGTACGTGAATAGTGTCATTTCTTACGAATTGTTTCCGAAGTCATGTAAATGCTGGGCAATGGTACATCAAATGTTCTAGCGTTTCACTGTCTTCCCCACACGCTCTGCACCTGCTGTAACCGTCGCATCCAATCTTTAGTAGATGTGCCTTCAGTCTGAAGTGTCCCGTAAGAATACCCGTCAGTCGGCTTGTTTCTTTTTTGGTTAGCATTAGGATTTTATTGTCTCCAAAGCCCTAGTTGGTGTTGTTAGGAAAAAAGTACTCTGAAGTTTTTTACATTTTTTATCCATTGCTGTCCACCAGACAAGAGACGTGTATGTTAGAAATGGTGTAATAACGCCGATGTGTTCGGTGGGAAGTGAGCATTCATTAGAAGCTTTAATGTTTCCTCAATTATTTCTATCCTGTTCCCTCGCCGTCTACCAAGTTTCGTTTTGGGTGTGGGACTTAGATAGCAACTTCTTGATTTCTGAAAGGTTGCGTTTGGCGATTCACCACACTGTGGTACAGGGTATTATGTCTTTGTGCATATGTTTGTAACGGGCAAATAGAAACGAGACAGACACATTTTGAGAATATGTCGATTTATGCATGTCCGTCCGTCCGTCTGTCCATGTTAAATTGTAAACAAAGTACAGGTCGCATTTATGATCCGAATTGGATGAAATTTGGCATAGGTCACTTATTTGGCCCAAGGACGAACCCTATTGAAATTGGGAAAAATCGGTTCAGATTTAGATATAGCTCCCAATATATTTTCGTCCGATTTAATGTAAATGGTGTAGCAAAGTCCCTATATATCTTTCGATTTGCACGAAATTTGGTAAATCGTAATGAATTAGGTCTAGAATGATGTGTATTAAGTTTCCTGAAAATGGGTCCAGATTTAGATATAGATCCCATAAATATTCTCGTTCGATTTAATGTAAATGGTGTATCAAAGTCCCTAGATATTTTTCGATATGAATCGGTTCAGATTTGGATGTAACTCCTATATACTTTTTCCGATTTTATGTAAATTGTGCAATAAAGACCCAAAGTTTGTCCGATTGCCACACAATTTTGTACAATAAACTGTAGTTAATATAAGTTGGTCTCTGGCAAGCTTCTACATATACATTTTCCTTCGATTTTACTCAAAATTGGTAGTACAAAATTAAAAAATCGCTGTTTGCTAACATAAATTTACTGTGTGTGTAAATTTACTGCGTTTGTCCCTGCTTTCGGGTTGTTATACCTTTCAAGTTGTGGTGGATATTCAAAATAATTAAAATCGATCCGAACTTTGAACATACTGAAAATTGCGCGTGACCTTTAAAATACACATAAAGGAATTTGAAAAATATGGGGGATAAAGCCAAAGAAAGGCCTATATCATTAATTATTGGTGGTAATACGTGTCACCCAATGGCAACTAGAAATATCAGTTTTTGGAAGAAAGATTTTCCAATGAGAACAAAATGCATATATTATTATAGCTGAAAGCGTGCTGATATTTTCAAAGTACCGTAAACTGATGTATCGTAATAAGGATATAACAAAACGTGGATTGATACTAATCATTTTGGGTAGATGATTTGTCATCCAATGATAACCCAAAATATCAAACGAGTGCTATCTTAAATATACCATGACAAAAAATGAGCTTACGTCAATAGTCTAAAATCGGAAATCATAATGATAATTCGAAATACATATGACTCCATTCTTAAATTGTCGCATTTTCCCATCAGGGAAGGTGTACAAATTCATTCTAACTAAACGTTTTTCAATTAATTCGGCAATTACATTTTGATGAAAAGCTTTTGCAAAGTAATTGCTGTCAATGTCATTTCAATCAATAATACCAAATAATTGGATATGAAAGCATCTATTGAATTTAAATTAAACAAATACGGAACAATAAAATACTATCACATACACACATGCACGCACACACTCTCTCACTCATTGCCAATTCCCCAGAATTGTACGAGAAAAATTCAACAAATATTTAACGATAATAAATCGTTTTCTAGGAAATCCAGTTTTGGTCTTTTTGTTTCCTAACAAAAAACACAAAATCAACAACAACAACAACAACAACAAGAGAAGTAGCAAAAAAATTAACACACACACACACAGCTATACTCCAACAACGTTTAGGCATTGCAGCAGCAGCAACAACAATACGTGAAACGTGATTTTTCTAAACCAGATTTAAAAGTAAAAAATGTTTTTTTTTTATAAATATATTTAAACTTTAGTCTATTACATGTATGGATCGGTGGACAGTGGTTTTCATCAAGCGGAGGACTTAAATTTGTCATACCGTTTTCAACATCTGGAAATATATGTCAGTCTGTTGAAATCACAATACAGCTAGCAGCATCGTGAAGCGTTGAAAGCGTGTGATGTTGGACTATATCGGTTTTGGTGTAGCCCTAAGACTACTGTTCCGCTCTATTTTTCGATATTTTGAAAAATAGAATATGAAGCTATCCTATGTGACTGTATATTGACATTCCAAGTTCTTAGATTGCGAGAAACATATTTCCATTATTTTTTTAATATTGGTCCATGTTTTGACAAAACCTCCATATAAAGGCCCCACAATATTTGTAGATAAAACCACTGTGCACAGACTCAAATAATTCTTGCGGTCTTGGTGTGGCTCCAATAATGTGATTACAATACGTTCAGATATTAGAAGCAGTTGTTACCACAACTACATGACGGTTGTGGTATAAGGAGTTTTTGTATGTCCACATGTGTGTGTGCGTGTGTATGTCTTTTACAGCATATGGTTACAACAAACACACACAGTTTTTGGTTTGGTTTTGTGTCAAGCCAGCATTGGCATTCGAGTAACATTGTTTTGCCACTGCTGATGATGATGAATATGGAACTTGGCTTTGACTTTGAGACATGACTTTGGCCACTCTCGACGACATTACATCACGAATACATCATCATTGGCAAAACAGTGGTAGGTAGTTGGTAGAATCGTCATAATCACAATAATGATGATGCTGATGATCGTAATCATGATAATCATTAACGATACTATTGTCAACACCATAATCTCAGAGATTGTAGCGGCCAATGACTGTGGCCGTCGTCATCATCACATTTGTGCCGAACAAAAAGTAATTGTAGCATAAATTGACGCTCGAACAACAACAAAAAATGTCATAAATAAATAGTCAACACACACAAAAAGCGATTAAAACAGAAGTCATGCAAGTTTTCTATGTTTATTGTTGTTTTTTTCTCCATTTTTTTGAGAAACTTCTATTTGCAACATTTTTAGCCGCTAAATAAAAAGATCGACTAGATTTCAGCTGTTAGCGCAACTCCATACAAATGTTTTTCTTTGTTTTTGGAATATTGTGCCAAGTCTGCACTTGCCATCCTAGGCAAGTTCAATGTTAAAATACCAGTGATGTTCAAACTTTTGTATAGATATTTGTAAAAAAACGTGATAACACTTAGGAAAATTGGCCATAAACTAAAATTTGTCTACCAACCCAAATTTGGTATGCAAATGAAATAAACTTTTTGCCCACACACGACCGTAGTTTAGATGAGAAAGGTGAAGATCCAATGTTTGTATTTCAAATGAAGGCCAATTTGGTTGTAAAATATTTAAAATACTCTCGGAAAGAGGTTGGAAAGAGGCCTGGTTTATGCCACCACATGTCCATAGTAGGTGATAAACATTAATTTAAGCCATTTAAAAAAAAGTAAGTAAATCATATGATTACGCGCTGTATTATAGTTACCATGAAACGAGACTTGGATTTGGCTGCGGATTTCTGGTCAGCAGGAGAATAAATGGCTATAATCCGTATAAAAGCAAAGTTCTTCTACATCAGTCTTATTTGCGCCCATTCTCCGAGTGAAGACAAAGATGGGCAGACCAAAGACATATTTTCGCAGCGCCTAGAAACAACATATGGCCGCTGCCTTCGTAAAAATCGGCCTTCATCAGAAACATCCGATAATGGCACAAGGTTGATTGACTTCGCTGCAACAGAAAACATGCGATGTAATACAACACGGAAGCTCGACATAGAGAAGCTGCAAAACAACAGGTAGCAGAAGTCTACTTCACTCAACTTACCCACTTGCTAGTCGAAAGCACTTCTTCTCCCTATAATAATATAGAAGCACAATGCAAATAATAGCGGTGAAAAAGGTACCACATAACCAATATGAGATAAAGGTATATATTGTATACCACCTAGCCAATATGAGGTCAGAATATCAAATAATCGGCTGAAGAGTAATAGAGCAACAGGTGCCGATGGATTACCAGACGATATATTCAAGACCGGAGGTCAGATGCTGGCCAGAACCAAGCATCAGCTGATTAGTACAATTTGGCTAGAGAAATGCATGCCCGAAAATTGGAAACTCAGCATCCTGTGTCCCGTGCACCAAAAAGGAGACAAGACGATATGTGCTAAATATAGATGAATTAGTCTGCTTCCATCGCATATAATGTGTTATCCAGCGTGCTAGGTGAACGACTAAAACCGATGGTACATGATATTATCCCTACGGTAAATAACTGGACATTTGTACCTCTTTTTTGAACACATGGGAACATACCAGAGATGTTAATATCTACAATATCCTGTAGATAGAACAGACATAGAATCTTTGGAGGATCATTGAGATGCAATCAGGCGAAATTAAGGGGACCCCCCCATTCTCGGAGTCAAAATTTTTTTGATTTAATTCGAATCTACACTAATTCAAGAATGTCCCTACAAAATTTCAAGTGAAAATTTCAAAAACTTTTGAAGATATAGCCGATTTATTGTGTCAGCACCAAGTGACTGCTAAAAGGCTTCTTAAACTTTAAACGCGTTTTTCTCTTTTGTGAATGGCGGGCACGATAACTCAAAAACTAATAACCCAATCGATTCCAAATTTTTACACGTTTTCGTTTGAATTTTCGGATTTCGATGTTCCAGTGAGGAGTTATCATGCCCGCCATCAAAAATAAGGACTTCTCTTTAAGTACAAAAAACAACAACAAAACAAATACAAAATTTTTTTGTAAATAATTGTTCCTCTCTTTTAAATCTTTTTAGTTATTGCATATTATCAATGAGGCTTCAGACCTGCAAATCCACCATAGACCAGATTTTTTAGTCGACTATAAAGCCGCATTCGACAACCCAATCCGCTCAAGAGTTTTTAAAGCCATGTCTGCGTTAGACATTCCTGCAAAATTAATACGGCCATGCAGGATAACTTTATCTGACACAAGATCAGCAGTTAAAGTCGGAATGGACCTCTCGGAGCCCTCCAATACCGACAAGGGGACAGTTTGTCACATATTTTAACATCCTGCTGGAAAAGGTCATACGAGATGTAAATGTGAACAAAAATGACACTCTGTACACCATACAGCATATGTTGCTCACCTCCGCCTAAGACATCGACATAATGGATCGAACATTGCGAGCGGATGCAGCCACCTTTGAAGGAATTAATAAGGAATCTGCCGAAGTGGCACTTGCAGTAAATGGGAAAAAAATAAGCTGACTCGGAAATTTCCCAGAAGACTGAAATTCGAGCATCAGATACTCTCTTTTGAGTTCGCAGCAGTCGAAATTATTGCTGACCGCATCCATCACCTCCATATGGGTCCTGTTTTTTAGTTTAGCGGACAAAATATTTTCCTCAATGACTGCATGTCTGAGCTTTTCTCTCTAACCTTCGCATAAGACGTAAAGGCCGGTTGGTCCTTTTGAGATTTCCAGTCTTCTGAATATTAGAGCCAGCTTCGCCGCCCTCAGTGTCCTTTAACTTTTAACTGGCTCCGTTTCCGGTAGTACAAAATGAAATAATTCACTGTTGCAAACATAAATTTACTGTGAAACAAATTCATTTAGGGGGGGGCGGACCGGCTTTTAGTCACTCCATATGGATGTCACACATAATTTTGTCGGATTTTATATAAATGGTACAAAAAAACCCTTTAGATGGCCCTTCCGAATTTTGTCATTTCCTTAGTGCTTACCTATTCATTAAGTTGTTTTTATTAAAGAGCGTCCTATCAAAGTATTTCATACGCAATTTAAATTGTATGACTGCAAGCTTTGCCATCTCTGATGTTTAATGCGAAGGAAAAAACACCATATCCCAAAAGAAATCTGTCAATTCTACGAAAAATATGCAATTGAGAATGTGTGTTCCCCCGGTAAATTAACTAAAAATGTTGAAAACGCTTTGCTCTGTTTTTTCTTCGTTTCATTTGTTTTTTGTTGCTACTGGTTCTGCCGTCCGTTTCAAGCCACTACCAAACCAAACAAATGAAATAGAAGTAGGAATTCTGTTTATCATTATGATCGGTGGTATCGTCATTATTAACATTATCGTCATCATCATAATAATGAGCATCATCCTCCCCATTGTCATCTTCATCTGTTGTGGTGTTTTTTTTTGTGATCTGAAACTTGGTGGACAGTAAGAAAATGGATGGCTTTGCAAACGTTGATGATTTTTTAAGAGACAGCTATTTGTCTGTAGATCGTCAACACCAGCACAAAAAAAGTAAAAGACGAAGAACAACAACAAAAAATTACAACAAAGCCAACAAAAACCAAAAACAGCCAAAGAACAGCAACTATTGGCAATTTTTCCTATTTCACTAATGTCGCCACATTAATGAGTCTTAAATGTGCGAGTTTGGAAGTTGTTGTTGTTCTTATTATTTAGCTGGAGAGTGCAATGACTGGAAAGGTATACAGTGGGTGAATTATGTTGAGGAAATTTGTTACAGGACCCAATGAATTTATTTATCTTATGGGACCGCTATGCCTGGTCCGTGCCTAGATAGATACCATGGTTCTGTTGCTGAAAAGTATGAACCAGGTCCTCAAGTCGTTGGCCCGCTGTTCTTGGGCCGCTGCCTATATAAAGTAATAGGCTGGTCAATGTCGGCGCCAGTATGGTTTGCAAATTTAAGTAAGATACCGTAGAAGAACATTCAGACCTGCCAGATTGGCGACCTGAGAACTGCATAAGAGTGTCTCCTCATGAAGGCAGCGGTACATCTTCGTGTGGAGATGAAGATCATACCTGTCCATCGATACAAGCAAATGTTTCCCAGGCTTGGGTGTTATGGTGGGGAACATCTCTGCCATAGCCTTATGAATAGAATTTCCGCCCAGGCGCACATCAGGAGAGATAGATTCTAAATGTATACATATGCAGTACATATACTCGGAGACCATCCATCATCCATATTAACAGCAGAGATCAGGACGGAACAACCTTTTCAATTCCTTTTGTGCACGAATTTATAAATATCACGATATACATGCCCAGCGTATCGTTTTATATCTATTTTTATACCCTCCACCATAGTATGGAGGGTATATTAGTTTTGTTTTTCCGTTTGTAACACATCGAAATAATCATTTCCGACCCTATAAAGTATATATATTCTTGATCAGCGTAAAATTCTATGACGATATAGCCATGTCGGTCTGTCTGTCTGTTGTAATCACTCTAGCGTCTAAACGAATTGAGAGCCTCAAAATTTTATCGGTCCACGTTTAGGCATAGCTCCCATATAAGGGTACCCCCCAGATTTCGGTATTTTGAGGTTCTTGAGCGTGTTTTTCAACCGAACTCGCTGAAATTTGGTACTTTGAGTTCATATTGGGTAGCAAATCTCCCCACTAAAAATTATAAATATAGGTCAATTTTTTCTGGTACCCCCCATATAACGGTACACCTAAATTTTCGGTATTTTGGGGTTCTTGAGCGCGTTTTTCAACCGAATTCGCTGAAATTTGCTACATTGGGTTCTTATAGGGTACTAAATGTCTCCACAAAAAATTATAAATATAGGTTCACTTTTTCTGGTAGGCCCCATATAACGGTACCTCTTAATTTTCAATATTTTGGGGATTTTTATGGTATTTTTCTGCCGAATTAGCTGTAATTTATTATTTTGAGTACTTAATAGGTCCCAAATCTATCCACAAAAAAATATGAATATAGGTCAATGTTTTCGGATAGCCCCCATATAAAGGTACCCCCAATTTTCGGTATTTTGGGGTTCTTGAGCGCGTTTTTCAACCGAATTTGCTGCAAATTGGTATTTTGTAGTCGTATATGGTACCAAATCTCCCTACCAAAAATTATTAATATTCGCCCCGATTTTTATATTAAAATGGTTATCTGATTTGTTCCGCGTTTTGAGTTTGGTTCTATGTCTCTGATGTAATCATTTCACCTGCGGAGGATATCGAGATAAACAAGTAGAACGTAAGGTTCGATAATGAACTATAACCCGCATTTAGACCTAGCCCCTCTATGGAGGTTCCAGAATAAGTGGACCGATATTCCCCATTTTCGAATTTGAACTAAGATTGGAAAAAATAATAAGATGGACAAAGTTTGGATGAAATGTAAATTTTTTGAAACGGATTTGGTCCAAAGAAACATGGAGTCTAGAACCAATATTTCGAGTAGCCACATTTTCACCTTGTTAAAGTAAAGGGTATAATTATCCATTAAAAATTTCTGAATTTTTTATTTTTGTTTACATAATCCCTTTTTAGAAATGTCGGTATAGGTCCACTTTTTGGTATGTTCCCTATATTTTTTTCATTTCTAGTACCTGTCAGTATATCTATGGTGGAGGGTATCCAAAGTTCGGCCCGGCCGAACTTAACGCTTTTTCACTTGTTTTTTTTATTTCGAAGTTTTACAAATTACACCCCACTGTTTCTATTGCTGGGTTTACACGCAAAAACAAAAATGTTTTGTGGACAAGTTAAATTGTGTCTTATTATGGCTTAAATCACACATTCATAATTATTCTCAAGTTTAACAAGTTGTCCGATGTTTTCATAATTAGGAGTTCTTAGGAAATTCTAACTTAACTTATGTTCGGCTACATACTATCTGAGCTATGTGGTAAGTGTGTACACACACACGTCCGTACATAAAAAATGTCTATAGGCCTACAAAACACTTCTGCAGATGTATTTACAAGTGTTTAACGTAATCGTTTGTTCGTCTCGTCTTGTGACAATGGTCATCATTGTCCCGATCCCGATCTATGTAGTCATGTTAAAAGCCTAAACATAGATGTTCGAGAATTCGAATTCAGTTGCTTGGCTGACTGGCTGAATCCAGAATTTATTCGATTTGGGTTGGTGCATTGTGTCCGACTGGTTGTTCGTTTGTCCGTCCGACCGTCCGTCCGTCCGGTATTTGTGGACATTTGTTCAATTGTTGGCCAGACTTCCTTTTATGCCACAATTAAATGTATTTGTTCGATAATTTTTGCCAATTATTTGGTATTAAATCATGAATATGTATGGCTCTTAACATGCCATGTTATCGAATGTTGTTCGGTTTGGTTCGGTTCCGTCCTCCTCTGTTGCTCTGTGTCTAATCAAGGTATGCTGGTGGCTGGCATGTTACAGCATAAATAGTTGCCATGAATTATTAATTAGTTCTATTCCGGACTGGGAAGAAAAGAACAAATTTCAAACTAGCGTTGTGGCCAAACAATTGTAAATGATCTGTACTTTTACGTTGTCACATTAAATCAGAGATCATCGAACATACGAATTTTTAATAGAAATGGAACTACTAATTATTTTATAACATTTTGTTTATAAATGACAGGACGACAGCTTTAATGTTGGGACTTGAGATTTTAGATACATTTTGGGTTTCAAAAAGTGTGAAGTCCATGATACTGGTCATATATAAAGGAACTACGATTTAAAGCAATTTAACGGCTTAGACCACATTTTCCAACAAAGGACTGTATTTTAGAGGTTTATAAAAGGTTTTCCTCGTATCCCTCAGAAATTATGTTTTTTTAACAATATTTTTTTTGGAGCAGAGAAAATGAAATAATGCAAGACTGTCTCCCTTTAAACAAGCCTGAGTTCTTCGGTGACAATATGACAGTATTATTGACCTTATATTTATCAGAGGAATGCTCAAGATTTTTCAGCACAAACGAACTTAGTAAGTTTTGACTTACGAACATGTGTTCGTACGACGAAAGTTGTTTATGCAATAAGCACATTGAATGAAATCGACGTCGGTTTCTTCGGGAAAGCTGGTCATGTGACGACGGTTCTGTGACGAAGGAGGATAAATTCTGAGTGGTACATCAAAATTTGTTTGAATTAAGTCTTTGGAGAAATTTGAAAAACGAACAAGAGAAGATGAATTATATTGAAGACGAATAATGACGGAAATAAAAGCTTTCACATATCGCCGTATACTTGCCCCGTTTTGGCCGGCCAATAGGGTTCGTCCTTAAGCCAAATTGTATCCAATTCGGATCATAAATGCGACCTGTACATGGAAAGACGGGCATGCATAAATTGACTCAGTAAGTGATTCTATGCGTATTCTCAAAAGGAATCTTGTCGTTTGCTATTGCCTGTTAGTCCTGATTTAGATTAGGCGAATTTACTTGCGGCACGTCTTTGTTTGTAGGAGAGAGGGGCAAGGGGGATAGAAATGAAAAAAATTGCTTGTACCGACAATTTTCTGGTAATTCGTTTTGTGTATTTCGTATTTGTTGACATTTTATATATATTTAAATGTGAAAAAACAACAAATAGAAAAATAGTTTGGAAACCGAATTGCCTTGTATAGACGCATGAAGAAAGTTCAAAATAGAACGACAAGAATTGCCGCAAGTAAACTCGCCTAATCTAAATCAAGACTTACAAACATATGCACAAAGACATAATACCCTGTACCACATTGTGGCGAAGGGTATAAAAAACCGAAACATTATTTTTGAGTACATTGAATATACGTACCTTAAAGTTCAGTACATGTTGAATGAAATGTGTACTCTAATGCGTATACGTGTTGATACAATGTATACGCCCAATAGGCTATTTACTTTTTAATTTATTAATCATATAAACAAACCGTCTTCATATATATGAATTTAATACTTCTCAAAGTCGTAAAGAAAAGTCGGACTGGCCCGACTATATGATACCCTTCACCACTTTGAACATATTTTACATATGTATCCTAACGTCGCCTTCTCGGAGGAACATTGACATGAAATTGAACGAACTTAAATCTAAATCAAACCCGATTTTCTCGGAACTTAACACATGAGGTATGGAAGGGACAGATATCCATCTCAAAGACACGAAAATTCCCATGAACATGCAGAACAACAACAACAGCAAGTGTAAATAAAAATACAGAAGAAACCACAAAATTTCTGTAAATACACTTGACATGAGCGAACAAATATATAAAAGAAGTTGTTAGAAATACTTCAATGTACAAAACATTCAATTATAGTAATTTCAGTACATTGTGGGAAATTGTGTGCCGGTCGGCCAAACTTTCGGTATTTAGTGCACAATTTACCTTAAATCGGACGAAAATATATATGGGAGATAAAACTAAATCGGAAGCGATTTTCACGAAATTTAACATACATCATACTGGTCCTAATTCAGTACCCTAAGCCAAATTTCGTGCAAATCGAATAATATATAGGGATTTTGGTGCACCATTTACATAAAATCGGACAAAACTATATATGGGAGCTATATATAAATCTGAACCGATTTTCTCGAAACTTAGCACATACCATTTCATGCAAATTGAAAGATATACAAGGACTTTGGTGCCCCATTTACTTAAATCGGACGAAACTATATACGGGAGCTATATATAAATCTGAACCGATTTTCGCGAAACTTAGCACACATCATTCTGTACCTAATGCAGAACTCTATGCCAAATTTCATGCAAATCGAAATATATATATAAGAACTCTGTTGCCCCATTTACCTTAAATCGGACGAAACTATATACGGGAGCTATATCCAAATCTGAACCGATTTTCTCGAAACTTAGCAAACATCATTCTAGACTTAATTCGGTTCGCTGTGCCAAATTTCGTGCAAATCGAAAGATACGTTGGGACTTTGGTGCCCCATTTACCTTAAATCGGACGAGCATATATATAGACGCTATATCTAAATCTGAAGCGATCTTCTCGAAACTTGAATCACATAATTCGAGACACAATTCAGTATACTATGTAAAATTTCGTGCAAATCAAAAGATATATAGGGGCTTCGTTGGAACATTTACATAAAATCGGACGAACATATATACGGGAGCTATATCTAAATCTAAACCGATTTCAATTTCAATAGCGTTCGTCCTTGGGCCAAATAAGTGAGATGTTCCAAATTTCATTCAAATCGGATCGTAAATGCGACCTGTACTTTGTTTACAATTTAACATCTACAGACGGACATGCATAAATTGGCTCAGAAAGTGATTCTAAGCATATTCTCAAAAGCAACCATGTGTCTATCTCGTTTCCTTTAGCGCTAGAAAAAGTGATGGTGGAAAATTCATTGGAAAACTATTCATGATAAATACTAATTATATATTAGACCAGATATTGGATATTTCTGGAGGATTTCATTTCGGCAAAGGAATTTCCTGAAATCTAAGGAAACACTAATCAGTTTTGTCGGTATTGAATAATTACGAGGGCAGTTCGGAAACTTCTTATCTTAGCACAAAAAACACGATATAAACAGAAAAAAGTTAAGTGCTTTGGAAACTTCCATCTTTGTTATGAACACATGTTAAATTTTGTTTCGATCTGACAACTCCTTCATATAGAAACAGGTGTTAAGAAAGACGCATCCGCAATTTCTTTACAATGGAAAAATTAGAAATGCGTGCAGTCATTAAAAAAGGTTTATCGGTACAAGAAAATCATAATGATATGGTGAATGTGTTAGGTGAAAGTGCTCCTTCATATGCAACAGTAATTTTACTGAATTTGCTGAATTTAAAGTGGTCGTACAAGCATTGAAGAAGAACCACGTAGTGCACTTCTAAAAACAGCAACAACAACAGAAATTGTAGCCAAAGTGCACGATATGGTATTAAATGATCGACGAATAAAAGTGGGTGAAATTGCTTATATCATGGCCTTCTCAAATGATCGAGTCCATTTAGTTTTGCATGAAGAACTACAGATGAAAAAGTTTATTGCAAGATGGGTGCCGCATTTGTTAACAGTCGGTCAAAAAAACATAGTTATGAACATTTCTCAGGTTGGTTTGGATCGTTTTATGCGAAATAAAACGGATTTTAAGCATCGTTTCATAACTGTTGATGAGACATGGATCCACCACTATACTTCAGAGACAAAATAACTGAAGCTGGAGGAAGTGCCCCAAAGAACGCAAAAACAATTCAATCGGCTGGTAAGGATTTGGAAACGGTTTTTTTGGGAAGGTATTTTATTGATTTACTTTCTGCAAAAGGGTAAAACAATAAATTCAGTTTAATATTTCAACCATTTGGATCAATTAAATGTACAAATTCGAGAAACACGTCCTGGCTTATAACACAAGAAATCATTTTTCATCAAGACAACACACCAGTGAACAAGGGTGTTTCAACAATGGCTAAAATCAACGAATTAAAGTGCCAGTTGCTTCACCACCCACATTATTCCCCTGATTTAGCTCCCAGTGAATTTTACTTGTTCCCAAAGCTGAAAAAAATTCTTTCTGGCAAGCATTTTGCCTCAAATGAAGATGCAATTACAAGTATATTATATTGAAGACCTTGAGGAAAAATATTTTAATCAAGGGATAGAATTGCTAGAAAAGCGTTGGACTAAGGGTATTGAAGTTTCAGGAGATTATATTGAATAATAGAATTTTTTTTTGAAAAACTTACTATTCTTTTTCATTGATAGGCTAAGAAGTTTCTGTCGCCCACGTAAACAAAAATGGAAGACGAAACGCTTGGACTCTTCTCGGCTTAAAATTGCTGACCTTATACCAAAACCAGTAAGGAAAGTAGTGAAGTTGGACTGGGCCGACTATATGATACCCTTCACCACTCGAAGGAACCATACTCATTTATTTCTGTTTATGGAAAACGATTTATAGCAAAATTGATACACGCTATTCGGTACGCCGCACAGTTAAAAATGTAATTTCAAGCAGACAACCGTTTGAAATCCATATGGAAGCTATGGCTGCATCTGAACCAATTTCAACAAAACCCAATAAAGTCATTCAAGTTTCAATTTGATACGTTGTGCAAAATTTCGTGTTAATCGGACAAACATTAGGAGTTTTGTGCACAATTGTGCACCGGACGAAAATATATATGGGAGCTATATCTTAATCTGAACGGACCTTCATGAAACTTAGCACACATCATTTCGATTTTCACAAAACAGAGCATACATCATTCTAAGCTTAATTCAGTACGCTGTGCGAAATTTCGTGCAAATCGAAAGATATATAAGGATTTTGGTGCACCATTTACTTTAAATCGGACGAAAATATATATGGGAGCTATATCTAAATCTGAACCGATTTTCACGAAACTTAGCACACATCACTCCAGACTTAATTTAATAGGTACTTCAATAGGGTTCGTCCTTGGGCAAAATAAATGAGGTTTGCCAAATTTCATCCAATTTGGATCATAAATGCGACCTGTACATTGTTTACAATTTAACATGGACAGACAGACAGACGGACTGACTGACATGCATTAGTCGACTTAGAAAGTGATTCTATGCATATTCTCAAAAGGAGTCATGTGTCTATCTCGCTTCATTTTGCCTGTTACAAACATATGCACAAAAACATAAGATCCTGTACCACAGTGTGGTGAAGGGTATAAACATCGGAAATCGAATACTCTATATATCTCTGGTATTCATATTGCAGTGAAATCCGATACTCAATATAACTCTTGAGACCCACATTTAAAGGTCCAGGTCCTTATATGTATTTTTTTAATGTTTGTCTAATTTTCCACCCGATGTCAATTATGGCCGGATGTCAATGGAAAAATACATACTGGTTATTATATTTTTAATATAGACCTTCATGTAAAGGTGTAGCCTCTATCCTCATTTTCCAAATTGATATGGATATAAATAAGCATGTCGTGTTTTCAGAAGGTAAAAGGGCTATGGCCAAACAATTCTAAATTTACGTTTTTAGGAGAGGAATTAGACGGCCAATCAAACTGCATAGTATCGAGCAGTTTGCTGTGAATTTATTCTATTGAGTCCCTTCCAGAACACGTCCATGACTTTGATTGCTCTAAAACCACGAACGTTCCATAGACCTATCTACTTTGTCCATTTTTTACATTTTTGTTCTGTATAAATATGAGCATATATACAATGTATAACATTATTCTTCTAATTATTTTATTTATACGTTTAAAGAAATCACAAATTTTACACTATATACATATATTCCAACATTTCATTCAATATAGCTCGTAAACATTCTTTACATAATTTTTATCACATAGTAAAATGTTTGCCGATGAACCCGTAAGATTAAATAATTCACGAAGCATTTATGCAATCCATAATCCATATTCTTGGAATCCGTATAACCATGTTCAGAGACCACACCATTCAGAGAGAGACCACCATCACCACCTTGCAACAGAAGAAGACATAGTCAAGTGTTGTGCATAGACTACAACAACAGCAGCAACACCACCAACAAGAGGATCAGCAACGGCGACAGCAACCATTCATTGAATATGGTAAATTGCAGCAACTACAAATGGATTTATTGCCATTGTTAACAAATTGTAAAATAACAAATGTTGGCCCGTTGCATGGAAGCAACAAGGCACGAGCCAAAAACCCACCAGACTTAGAGGCAACAGCTCCAACTAACAATGGAAACGGCAACCCAAACTAAAGCGCACACGACACGACACACCATTGGCCAAAGTAAAAGTAACCGTTGGATGTTTTGCTGGTTGAACAGATTCGGAAAGCCGGCCAACTAGCCAGCCAGCCAACAAAGCCATGTAACTCCACACACATATGGTCAGTCAGTTGGTCATACGGATAAGTATGGTTTGGTTGGATGGATGGATAGATAGATGCATGTGTATCCAGCTACAGAATAAGGAAACTAAAGAAGAGTTGACTTCTGAAAAGAAGTCGACGACGAAGAAGCCACTAACTTGAACGCCTTAAGATGTAACACCACTAACAACATAACAATAACATAAAAGTCTCGGCGTTGTTGGTGTCGACCGACCGACCGGCCGGCATCCAATAACACCAACAACATGATCTGCAGCGGCATTGGCACCATCAACAACAAGAACAACAACATCGGAATCGCGCCAGCGCAATAAAGAAAGCAAGGTCGTAAAGGTGAGGTGATATTTGTGTATAACAAGTCATTGATTGAGATACAATTTTGTGAATGCGGACGGTTGTCAGGAAAGTACAATAGGGTAAAGTGGGGAGGTTAGAATTAGGGAATAGCAGAGCTAAAAGTGTGGAAGTTTTTATGAATATTTTTCCACCTCCGGGAATCAAAGCTGAATGCTATTGGACGCCTTCAAAGGTTGATTATACTGAAAAGGTCAATAAAAAGTCATTGAGTAGCTCCGAATTAAATAAGATGTGGCGGAAGCCAGCGGGCTTTGGGGGAGAGTCCCGGAGGAAATCCTACCTGTTATCCCAAAATTTACGAAGCGAAAGTGACTTTCTCCCGAAAGTTGGGTGTTAGGCGTGGCTTTTAGTTGGATGAGGATGGTTGGCTCAGGCCTTCTGATTAGGTGGATGGGGAGAGTAGGCGATACAGCACTATCCTTCGGGACTGTGTTGTTGATAGGTGGAGGACAAGGTGGACGAACAGTGACAAAGGGAGGGTGACGTACGAATTTATTTGTGACGCAACGTTCGTAGTGGACCGGCCAGACTTTCGCTTGGGCTTAAGTACTGGTTTCTTACTGACGGGGCATGGTTCTTTCAAAGCGTATATTGTATGGAGGTATGGGTATATTGTATGGAGTGGCGGGGTGGGATTTCAGTAGGGCTATTGAAGACGATCGGACCTTTAGTTGTTTAAGTAGTTTTGCTCATGAAGCATTTAGGAGAAGGACAGTACTTAGCGGAGGTGGTCCTCGTGCGTAGCCCACTTGCAGGTGGGCTCAGTCGGTTGAACCGGGTGGTGGTGGGTAGGTGCACCGTGTGGCGGTGCGTGCTGGTTTTGTGCGGTTATCGGCGGTTGTTGGGGGTTGTAGGTGGTGAGCGTGCTGCCTGCGGGTGTCTGTGCATCGTGGGTGGTTCGTGGTTTCCACTTCATGTGGTTGTAGTGTAGGCTGCCCGTGAGGGCAGTAAGGCAGTTTTGTTGATTGTTTGTGTTGTGGTGTCCGATGCCGCGGTCCTTTGGCCCCTTTGTGCAGCCCATGAGGACAGCATGTTAATTGTTTGTGTTATGTGTATTTGTTCGACGTCGCCACTGCTTGGGGCAAGGTTTTCCTTGCCGC